>NC_039359.1:152559568-152796202 GCF_003573695.1 Papaver somniferum
ACTTGCTACTCCTACAGAGAAAGCCAAATCTGGTCTTGTGTATAATAAGTATCTTAGGCATCCAACATTTCTTCTATAACTCGTTGAATCAATCTCTGCTTCTTCTTGTGCCTTTGAAACTTTAAGTCCAAACTCCATTGGTGTCTTAGTTGGATTACAAGTTTCAAATCCTGCTTCTTTCAGAATTCTCCGTGCATAAGCTTCTTGTTTAATCTGAATCCCATCTACTCCTTGATGGACTTCTATGTCAAGGTAATAAGTGAGTTTTCCGAGGTCTGACATCTCAAACTTTGATGATATTTCTCTCTTGAACTCATTGATCACCTTAAGGGAGTTTCCAGTCAAAAATAGATCATCTACATAGACTGCAATTACAAGAAGCGTTCCCTTTTCTTCTCTTCTGTATACTGATGTTTCTTTAGAGCACTTAACAAATATGATTTCTCTTAAGATTTGATCTAACTTTGTATTCCAGGCTCGATGAGCATGTCTTAGACCATATAGAGCTTTTGATAACTTATAAACCTTATGCTCTTGTCCTTTTACTTCAAAACCTTCTGGTTGTTCAACATACACATCTTCTCGCAATTCACCATGTAAGAATGTTGTCTCAACGTCTAAGTGGTGAATTTCCCATGAGTTTGATGCTGCCTCTGCAATTAATAAGCGTATTGTTTCAATTCTAGCAACTGGTGCAAAAACTTCATCAAAATCTATGCATGATTCTTGTACATATCCTTTAGCTACAAGCCTTCCTTTGTATTTATTGACAGTACCATCAGCATTCCGTTTTATTTTGAAGATCCACTTAAGACCAATCACTTTTACCCCACCTGGCTTATCAACTAGGAACCAAGTCTTGTTTCTGTTGATTGAAATAATTTCTTCTCTACATGCTTGTATCCATTTAGTCGAGACCTTTGCTTCCTGAAAATTCCTTGGTTCATCATTAACAGAAAGTAGCATAATCTCACATTCTTCTGCAGCTTGAAGAACATAATCCTCCAGATACTGTGGCTTTTGTATCTGTCTTGTTGATTTTCACAGTGGAATGGGTTGAGTTATTTCATCGATCTCCTATTCTTCTTCTTCTACTTCTACTTCTTCGTTATTCTCAGTGTTTTCATTATTCTCTTCTTCTTCTTGATTAACATCATTGTTTCCATTGGTATTGATGATTATGGGTCCTTCGCCTTCATCAATTACTTGACCCCATCTCATGTGAAACATTCCTGGATCCCTACTTGGTCCATCATTAGTTTCTTTCCAGTTCCAGTTTGCTTTTTCATCGAATACCACATCTCGACTCACTATCACTCTTTTCGTTGTTGGATTGAATAATCTGTAAGCTTTGAATCTGTCAAATGCTTCACTCTTTTCTTTCATAAGAATAGACCACATATATCTTGAGAAGTCATCTATAATAACAAATATGTATTTGTTATTTGCAAGGGTTTGTGGTGTAATAGGACCACATAAATCAGCATAAAGAAGCTCTAATGGCTTTGAGGCTCTGAATGTTTTTGCTTTTGGGAAACCTTGACGAGTTTGTTTCCCAACTAAACATGATTCACAGATTTTTGCTTCATCATTTATCTGTGGTAGTCCTCGAACCATCTTGTTTTGAGACATTGCCTTTAAAGTTCTAAAGCTTATGTGTCCTAACCTTGCGTGCCACTTCCATGTCTGATCTTCCAGTCTCATATTCAGACACAATGGCCTTCCAATCATGAGACTTATCTTGTAGAGTCTATTCTGTGAACGTGAGACTCTAACTAAAAGTCTTCCACTTGGGTCATGAACTGTTAGATAATCTTGTCGCATTCTAACATCACATCCAACTTCTGTAGCTTGTCCTAAACTTAGAATGTTGCTTTGTAAGTTTGGGATGAAGTAGATGTTTGTGACAAACTTCTGTTCTCCGGTCTTGCTCTGAAATAGAATTGATCCTTTCCCTTCAATTTCTACAGAAGATCCATCCCAAAACTTCACTTGTCCTTTGATTTTCTCATTGAGTTCAGAAAAGTAGTGTCTCTTACCAGTCATGTGATTGCTGGCTCCATTATCTAAATACCAGATTCCTTCTTCACCATCCTTTGATTCGTAGTTCTTTGGTATTAGTTTCCCTTCGTTTAAGAATACAACTTCGTGCATGAAAAGAGCTGTATCTGCTTCCCTTGTTTCATTCTTGTTTGCTTCTTCCATCTTTTGTATTCTTTCAGGGCATACAGAGGAGAAGTGTCCTGGTTTATCACATCTGTAACAAATAATGTTTGATCTATCCTTCTTTTCTTTCCCTTGGTTTTTATCATTCTGACTTGTTGTTCTATCTTGTGAGTTAAACCTTCCTCCCCTTCCTCGGTCTCGGTTTCCTCTACCACCTCTTCCACGACCTCTTCCTCTTGTCGCAGAGTTTTGTTGGTAAGAGTTTGTGTACAAGAGTTTTCCTTGAGTTTCTCCATTGTTTTCTTCATCAAGGATTCTTTCTTCATATGCTTTCAATCTTCCAATTATATCTTCATAGCTAGTCTTCTTTAAATCTAAGACTTGTTCGAGAGAAGCTATGATATGAATATACTTGGATCTTGGTAAACTATTGAGAAACTTCTTTACCAGTTTCTCTTCATCAATGGATTGTCCAAGTGACGCAGCTTTTGAGGCTATCAATAGTATCAGTGTCTTTCATCTTCACTCTTTCAAATGCAGACGGGCTTCTTTAACTCGATCAGCTCCGAGATTATGTGCCTTTATTGCATCCCAAATTTTCTTTGAAGTTTCCTGTTCACCAACTTGTAGAACAAGACATTCTGGTATTTCTTGAAAGAGTAATCCAATGGCAACATTGTTTTTGTCTGGGTCCAATGTACCAGGATCAATTGTTTCCCAAACTTTGTAGATTTTCATCAGTAGCTTCATTCTCATGGCCCATACTGTGTAGTTTGTGGCGTTGAGGATTGGAACTTGTATTGATGGTGGCGTGAACTGTTTTGCACCCACAATGGTGGTTTCGTTTTCCATGACTCAGAAACAAGCTCCAATACCAATTAATGGCAACTGCAAGATGAAACTTAGCTTATATAAAGACAACTCTCTTTATTGATGTTTAGAAAATCTCTCAAAACTAAACACAAGCTCTAATCTTGCTCATATGATCAACCACAACTTTGGTGATCATATATATATAGAACTATGAATTCCTTTTCCTAGTCCTATTACCTTATTACATGTCTTTCCTTTTCTTAGAACTAGATGACTTCTAATTCCCTTAGGATTACATCAATTTCCTAATCTTGTCCTAACCAGCTTGTTAGTGACTTCTATGTTGAAGTTAATCCAACATTCTCCCCCTTAAGCTTCAATTGTGCTTGTGAAAAATCTTGTACTCCTATTAATTTCCTCATCTCTTCAAACTTGATCCGAGCCAATGCCTTTGTTAATATATCTGTCTTCTGCTCAGTTCCAGGTATGTGTTCTACGTTAATGATCTCCTTCTCGATGCATTCCCTTATAAAATGATATCTCTTGTGAATGTGTTTAGTCTTACCATGAAACACTGGATTTTTAGTGAGTCCAATTGCAGACTTATTATCAATCTTGATGAGAACTTTTTCAGGTTCTCTTCCTTTGATTTCACCCAATAATTCTTGAAGCCATATTGATTGTTTAGTTGCTTCTGTTGGGGCCATAAACTCAGCTTCACAGGATGAGAGGGCTACAGTGTCTTGCTTCTGTGAACACCATGTAATAGGTGCTTCACCTAGATAAAATATATGACCAGTTGTACCTTTTCCATCATCTTGGTCAATATTATGACTGCTGTCACTATACCCAACAATTCCTTTTGATCCTCCTCGACCATACTTCAATCCACAGCTGATTGTTCCTCTTAGATATCTCAATATCTGCTTTATTACATCACCATGAGACTTGCGTTGACTCTGCATATAACAACTTGCTACTCCTACAGAGAAAGCCAAATCTGGTCTTGTGTATAATAAGTATCTTAGGCATCCAACATTTCTTCTATAACTCGTTGAATCAATCTCTGCTTCTTCTTGTGCCTTTGAAACTTTAAGTCCAAACTCCATTGGTGTCTTAGTTGGATTACAAGTTTCAAATCCTGCTTCTTTCAGAATTCTCCGTGCATAAGCTTCTTGTTTAATCTGAATCCCATCTACTCCTTGATGGACTTATATGTCAAGGTAATAAGTGAGTTTTCCGAGGTCTGACATCTCAAACTTTGATGATATTTCTCTCTTGAACTCATTGATCACCTTAAGGGAGTTTCCAGTCAAAAATAGATCATCTACATAGACTGCAATTACAAGAAGCGTTCCCTTTTCTTCTCTTCTGTATACTGATGTTTCTTTAGAGCACTTAACAAATATGATTTCTCTTAAGATTTGATCTAACTTTGTATTCCAGGCTCGATGAGCTTGTCTTAGACCATATAGAGCTTTTGATAACTTATAAACCTTATGCTCTTGTCCTTTTACTTCAAAACCTTCTGGTTGTTCAACATACACATCTTCTCGCAATTCACCATGTAAGAATGTTGTCTCAACGTCTAAGTGGTGAATTTCCCATGAGTTTGATGCTGCCTCTGCAATTAATAAGCGTATTGTTTCAATTCTAGCAACTGGTGCAAAAACTTCATCAAAATCTATGCATGATTCTTGTACATATCCTTTAGCTACAAGCCTTCCTTTGTAGTTATTGACAGTACCATCAGCATTCCGTTTTATTTTGAAGATCCACTTAAGACCAATCACTTTTACCCCACCTGGCTTATCAACTAGGAACCAAGTCTTGTTTCTGTTGATTGAAATAATTTCTTCTCTACATGCTTGTATCCATTTAGTCGAGACCTTTGCTTCCTGAAAATTCCTTGGTTCATCATTAACAGAAAGTAGCATAATCTGACATTCTTCTGCAGCTTGAAGAACATAATCCTCCAGATACTGTGGCTTTTGTATCTGTCTTGTTGATTTTCACAGTGGAATGGGTTGAGTTATTTCATCGATCTCCTATTCTTCTTCTTCTACTTCTACTTCTTCGTTATTCTCAGTGTTTTCATTATTCTCTTCTTCTTCTTGATTAACATCATTGTTTCCATTGGTATTGATGATTATGGGTCCTTCGCCTTCATCAATTACTTGACCCCATCTCATGTGAAACATTCCTGGATCCCTACTTGGTCCATCATTAGTTTCTTTCCAGTTCCAGTTTTTTTTTCATCGAATACCACATCTCGACTCACTATTACTCTTTTCGTTGTTGGATTGAATAGTCTGTAAGCTTTGGATCCAGGCTCAATTCCTAGATGCACAAGAGTCTGAGATCGATCATCCAGTTTCTTAAGAGTTGCAGAATCAACTTTTGTGTATGCTTTGCAACCAAACACTCTTAAATGATCTATGTTTGGTTTTCTCTTTCGCAAACTTTCATATGGAGTCATGTCTTTCAGAGCTTTCTTAGGTTTCCTGTTTATTAGGTATGTGGAGTGTCGTACAGCTTCTCCTCATAGATAATTAGGTACCTGCATAGCCTTTAAAGAACTTCTTGTCATCTCCATTAGAGTCATGTTTCTCCTCTCCACCACTCCGTTTTGTTGTGGTGTATATGGTGTTGTGAGTTGCCTTTTTAAATGTTGTGGTAGCCCTCGAACCATCTTGTTCTGAGACATAGTTTTTAAGGTTCTGAAACTTATGTATCCTAACCTTGCGTACCACTTCCATGTCTGATCTTCCAGTCTCATATTCAGACACAATGGCCTTCCAATCATGAGACTTATCTTGTAGAGTCTATTCTGTGAGCGTGAGACTCTAACTAAAAGTCTTCCACTTGGGTCATGAACTTTTAGATAATCTTGTCGCATTCTAACATCACATTCAACTTCTGTAGCTTGTCCTAAACTTAGAATGTTGTTTTGTAAGTTTGGGATGAAGTAGATGTTTGTGACAAGCTTCTGTTCTCCGGTCTTGCTCTGAAATAGAATTGATCCTTTCCCTTCAATTTCTACAGAAGATCCATCCCCAAACTTCACTTGTCCTTTGATTTTCTCATTGAGTTCAGAAAAGTAGTGTCTCTTACCAGTCATGTGATTGTTGGCTCCATTATCTAAATACCAGATTCCTTCTTCTCCATCCTTTGATTCGTAGTTCTTTGGTATTAGTTTCCCTTCGTTTAAGAATACAACTTTGTGCATGAAAAGAGTTGTATCTGCTTCCCTTGTTTCATTCTTATTTGCTTCTTCCATCTTTTGTATTCTTTCAGGGCATACAGAGGAGAAGTGTCCTGGTTTATTACATCTGTAACAAATAATGTTTGATTTATCCTTCTTTTCTTTCCCTTGGTTTTAATCATTCTGACTTGTTGTTCTATCCTGTGAGTTAAACCTTCCTCCCCTTCCTCGGCCTCTGTTTACTCTATCACCTCTTCCACGACCTCTTCCTCTTGTCGCAGAGTTTTGTTGGTAAGAGTTTGTGTACAAGAGTTTTCCTTGAGTTTCTCCATTGTTTTCTTCATCAAGGATTCTCTCTCCATATGCTTTCAATCTTCCAATTATATCTTCATAGCTAGTCTTCTTTAAATCTAATACTTGTTCGAGAGAAGCTATGATATGAATATACTTGGATCTTGGTAAACTATTGAGAAACTTCTTTTCCAGTTTATCTTCATCAATGGATTGTCCAAGTGACGCAGCTTTTGAGGCTATCTCTGATAGATTTCCTGCAAAGCTATCAATAGTATCAGTGTCTTTCATCTTCATTCTTTCAAATTCAGACATTAAGGTTTGCAGACGGGCTTCTTTAACTCGATCAGCTCCGAGATTACGTGCCTTTATTGCATCCCAAATTTTCTTTGAAGTTTCCTGTTCACCAACTTGTAGAACAAGACATTCTGGTATTGCTTGAAAGAGTAATCAAATGGCAACATTGTTTTTGTCTGGGTCCAATGTACCAGGATCAATTGTTTCTCAAACTTTGTAGATTTTCATCAGTACCTTCATTCTCATGGCCCATACTGTGTAGTTTGTGGAGTTGAGGATTGGAACTTGTATTGATGGTGGCGTGAAATCTTTTGCACGTATGATGGTGCTCTCGTCTCCCATGGCTCGGTGTAGACAAGCTCTGATACCAATTAATGGCATCTGCAAGATGAAACTTAGCTTATATAAAGACAACTCTCTTTATTGATGTTTAGAAAATCTCTCAAAACTAAACACAAGCTCTAATCTTGCTCATATGATCAACCACAACTTTGATGAGCATATATATATAAAACTATGAATTCCTTTTCCTAGTCCTATTACCTTATTACATGTTTTTCCTTTTCTTATAACTAGATGACTTATAATTCCCTTAGGATTACATCAATTGCCTTTTCTTATCCTAACCAACTTGTTAGATATTATCTTAGACTTAATGTTGAAATTTAACCAACAAGGAGAGTGTTATGAACCAAGTTTAATATGCCCTTCCTATCTAAAATTAGGGTTTACATATCTTATCTTGCTCACCAAGTTTTCTATCTCTATACCTACCTGTAAAGATTAACAAAGATTCTCTCACCTTCTCTCCATTTTTATATACTTTTTTTAAGTCTTCTAACTCATCAATTATTGCCCTACACCTACTAGGCACTACCTACTGCTCCGCGCCAAAACAATATTTAATATCAATTTCAGCATCCGTTAGAATACATACAATAATATGCTGAAGAGAATCATATGCTGCTTTCATTGACATGATATTGGAAAGTCTTTGGATCTTTGAGTTGTACTTGTTTCTGAAACTCAAAAAGAGTGAAAAACAAAACAGATCTAAACTCTCAACTGAATCCGATACTGTTTCAAACCATTCCAATGGAAGTCCCCCAATATTTTCATATGAATGGTGGTACTAGTGAAACAAGTTACAATTCGAACTCATCCATGCAGAAAAGAGGTATAGAAGTGACAAAGCCAATAATACAGGAAGCCATACTGGAGATCATTAACTCGATTTCTTCAGGGAATAATATCCCTAAGAGTATAAGTATTGCAGAAATGGGCTGTTCTTCAGGACCCACAGCGTTGTTGGTTGCTTCCTACATCATAGACACAATATACAACAACAAATCTCTTCATGGATCGGATGGTGCCCTTATTGGTTCTCCTCATCCTGAGATTCTCGTATTCCTGAACGACCTTTCTAGCAATGACTTCAACATAATTTTCAAATCCCTGCAAGGTTTTTATGATCAACTCAAGAAAACATATAACAATTTAGGTGATGCTGACGACGGGTATATCAACTCAATGACTTCAACATGCTTTATTGCAGAATCCCAGCTTCCTTTTATGGCAGACTCTTTCCGAGCGGCAGCCTCCATTTTGTTCATTCTTATTACAGTCTCCACTGGCTGTCTCAAGTTAGCTAACAGCCGGGCACTTAGTTATAACTTCTTGTAAATCTTGTCAATTTCTTGTTTGCGATTAATGAACATATGAGGCTATTGATACAGAGTCCACAGGGAATCAAGAAGAATAATAAGGGTAATGTTTACATGGCAGAATCGAGCCCACTGTCAGTCCTAGAAGCATACCTGAAGCAATTCGAAAGAGATTTTGGTTCTTTTTTTAAGTGTCGATATGAAGAAATTGCAAAAGGAGGGAAGAATGGTGCTAACGTTCTGCGGTAGAGCTGACGATGCCAGTCCTTCTCGCGGAATGCATTGTTTCATGTGGGGGTTATTAGCAGAGGCACTCAGGGATATGGTCTCACAGGTATAATATTGTTGTGCTTTTTAAACGATAAGTTTCCATGTAGATGGCAATTTTTAATATGTGTCATAACTCATATATATATGAATTTGATCAAGGGGAAGATTGAAGAGGAGAAAGTAGATTCATTTAACATGCCTCTGTATGTACCATCTCCTTCGGAGGTGAGATCTGTAATACTTAACGAAGGGTCATTTATCATTAACCGACTAGAAACATTTGAAGTGACATCGGGAAAAGCGTTTCCTCGCAAGGATGAAGACGATGATGACGACTATATGATAACTGGAAGCAAGAATACTGTGAACTTCATGAGAGCTATATCAGAATCCTTAGTGGTGAGTCATTTTGGGAAAGAGATAATTGAAGAATTGCACAAGAGGTGTAGGGAGATCATTGCACCCCGCTTGTCCAGAGAAGGAAGTAGGAAAACTAAGCATCTTTCCATTGTCATCTCCATGACAAGGAGGTGAAGAAATTACAAACCCTTTCGTATGAATGATTTTGGACTGACTGTAGCTTGTTTGTTTGTTTCTCCTTTTCATTGTTATGGTGTTCTTTATATGTCCAGCAATGTAATTTATGTACATCAAGCTCCCTCACTTCGGGATATGATGTGGGTTTGTCAAACATTTGAACTGAAATTTGCAAGCATACAATATTCGACAATGACTCCAATGCAAACCTGCTTGAATAAGCCGATGCGTCTATATATTACTCGTAACAAATGAAGATTACTCATCAGATTCTTCCGTTACTGGTGAACACCAGACAAGTTCTTGAGCTGCGGTCTGAGACCGGTTCGATCCAAGTGCAATGTAACTGCTCTTTAGTGTTGTAGAAATCAAGACCAGAATACTGTCGACTCCCAAAAGTGTGATACTTGCATGTATCGAGTGAATAATATACAATGTCTTCGCCGTGAAATCTTGGGAAGTATATTTTATTCTCCATTTGACTATTTGGAGCGGTTGCTGAGAGACTAGAGGTATTGCTGATGAACAACATATGCTTTCCTAAAATTTCAACCTTAACCCAAAGCTTTTTATCGATATCTAGTCTAAAAAGCTTAATGCAAGTTCTGGAATCGCTTAAAAACACTGCTAAAAGCTTTCCGTCGCATTCTACTAGAAAACTCTGATTTACGGAATTACACGGTCCATGCAGGTCGAGAATTTTCCATGTGCAATCTCTGTATCCAAGACTCCTAATTTCCCTTTGAAGTCCAAGCAATAGAAAACATCTTCATAGAACACTGGATTATTCCTCCATGGGATGAAATCCACACATTTCACTTCCTCGGAAGGTAAGGATAGCGTGCATGTGTTCTCCATATAACCGAAGCTCCAAGAATCAAGTCCTTGCGTAATGTAGAAGAGCCAAACTTGTTGGAATATTTTCAACGCCGCTAACCAAAGGGGGGTCCTGGGGGGCATCGCCCCCCAGGCTGTGGTCGACCTGACAGGTCAGGTCGTGGGGGTCCAGGGGAGACCGCCCCTGGTGGGGGTTTCAAGGAGGCAACGCCCCCGGAAGAATTTTTTGAACTGAAGGTTTTATTTGGCCGATAAAAGCCTGTTCGAAAATTTCGAATCCAAAAGACACCATTGATGTCTGTTGATGAAGGAACCTGACGTTTCGTGAATAGAAACCTGTTGGCAAATAAAAAACCTATTCCCAACAGGTGCAAAACCCTTTATAAATAGCTTCTCCCAGTTTCGTTTAACATATAAGAAAAATCAATCTGTTTTCTCTATTTCAAAAAGCATCATCAGAAATCAGAAATCTCTTTGTGTGTTCTTGATTGAATCAAGGGGTACAAACCTTGAATTCAGTTTTCGTTGCAGGGCTTTCATTGTATCCTGAAGGCAATATTTCGCATACCTGTTGTAATCGCCAATTGTTATTGGGAGGGTAGAAATATTTGTCTAAAAGAAATTTATACAAGCCTTGAAAGTTTTGGAGTGCAACAATTTCTTCTCTGTGTCATTCATCCTTTGTGAAACCCATTTTTTTTCCAACAGTTTTTAGACAAATATTTTCTGGCAATGGAGGGTGAATCTTCGAATTCGAATGCTACTGCTCAATCTCTGCAAGTGATGAACCAAACCTTTACTCGATTGGAACGTTTTGATGGTGAAGGTTTTACCCGTTGGCAAGAGACTGTGAAGTTTTTCCTGATCACCATCAAGTTGTGGTACATACTTGAAGATGGATTGGAGGAAATTCCTGCTGCAACTGACAATGACACTGAGGAATTGAAGGCTAGACGAAAGCAGCGTCAGGAAGATGATTTCATGTGTCGTGGTCATATTTTGAATGCTCTGGACAAACATGTGTACAATGCACATCGGAGTATTGGGACTGCAAAGGGATTGTGGACTGCGCTTGACAACAAATACAAGATTTCTGAAGCAAGCAACAAGAAATTCCTGATTTGCAATTTCATGGATTTTAAGATGGTTGACAGTAAGTCAATCATTGCCCAGGTCAGTGAACTTTTACTCATAGTTAATCATCTTAAGGATGCTGGAATTGATCTTGTTTCTGCGTTTGTTGTTGGGGTTATTATTTCTCGTCTCCCCCCTTCTTGGAATGGTTATAAGAAGAAACTTAAGCATGCTGAGACTGACTATGATTTAGAGGCCTTACAACGTCATCTTCGCATAGAAGAGGACTCTCGTAAGCGAGAACTTAAGGATAGTCCACATTCTGAAAACCATTCTAAGGTGAATAGCATAGAAGAATCTAAAACACCGAATTCCTTGAAACCTAAGAATGATACTCAGTTTAAGAAGCATCCCAACAAGAAGAGTAAGAAGAAGGGCGCTGTCGGCCCTTGCTACTTCTGTGACAAACCCGGCCATTTTGCTCGTGACTGTCGTCTCAAAAAGAAACAACAGCAGAACCAGAAAAAGGAGGCAAATATGGTCGATGACAAACTTGTGATCGTGGTGCAAGCCGCCAATGCTGTTGCTGAAACTGGGGGTGGTTTCAAGGGGGCAACGCCCCCGGAAGAATTTTTTGAACTGACGGTTTTATTTGGCCGATAAAAGCCTGTTCGAAAATTTCGAATCCAAAAGACACCATTGATGTCTGTTGATGAAGGAACCTGACGTTTCGTGAATAGAAACCTGTTGGCGAATAAAAACCTATTCCCAACAGGTGCAAAACCTTTTATAAATAGCTTCTCCCAGTTTCGTTTAAGATATAAGAAAAATCAATCTGTTTTCTCTGTTTCAAAAAGCATCATCAGAAATCAGAAATCTCTTTGTGTGTTCTTGATTGAATCAAGGGGTACAAACCTTGAATTCAGTTTTCGTTGCAGGGCTTTCATTGTATCCTGAAGGCAATATTTCGTATACCTGTTGTAATCGCCAATTGTTATTGGGAGGGTAGAAATATTTGTCTAAAAGAAATTTATACAAGCCTTGAAAGTTTTGGAGTGCAACACTTTCTTCTCTGATTCATTCATCCTTTGTGAAACCCAATTTTTTTCCAACAGTTTTTAGACAAATATCTTCTGGCAATGGAGGGTGAATCTTCGAATTCGAATGCTACTGCTCAATCTCTGCAAGTGATGAACCAAACCTTTACTCGATTGGAACGTTTTGATGGTGAAGGTTTTACCCGTTGGCAAGAGACTGTGAAGTTTTTCCTGATCACCATCAAGTTGTGGTACATACTTGAAGATGGATTGGAGGAAATTCCTGCTGCAACTGACAATGACACTGAGGAATTGAAGGCTAGACGAAAGCAGCGTCAGGAAGATGATTTCATGTGTCGTGGTCATATTTTGAATGCTCTGGACAAACATGTGTACAATGCACATCGGAGTATTGGGACTGCAAAGGGATTATGGACTGCGCTTGACAACAAATACAAGATTTCTGAAGCAAGCAACAAGAAATTCCTGATTTGCAATTTCATGGATTTTAAGATGGTTGACAGTAAGTCAATCATTGCCCAGGTCAGTGAACTTTTACTCATAGTTAATCATCTTAAGGATGCTGGAATTGATCTTGTTTCTGCGTTTGTTGTTGGGGTTATTATTTCTCGTCTCCCCCCTTCTTGGAATGGTTATAAGAAGAAACTTAAGCATGCTGAGACTGACTATGATTTAGAGGCCTTACAACGTCATCTTCGCATAGAAGAGGACTCTCGTAAGCGAGAACTTAAGGATAGTCCACATTCTGAAAACCATTCTAAGGTGAATAGCGTAGAAGAATCTAAAACACCGAATTCCTTGAAACCTAAGAATGATACTCAGTTTAAGAAGCATCCCAACAAGAAGAGTAAGAAGAAGGGCGCTGTCGGCCCTTGCTACTTCTGTGACAAACCCGGCCATTTTGCTCGTGACTGTCGTCTCAAAAAGAAACAACAGCAGAACCAGAAAAAGGAGGCAAATATGGTCGATGACAAACTTGTGATCGTGGTGCAAGCCGCCAATGCTGTTGCTGAAACTGGGGGTGGATGGTGGTACGACAATGGTGCAACCATCCATATCTGTAAGGATAGAAATCTTTACAAGACATACGAACCGGTTAATGGAGAAGGAAACGATGTTGTCTCCGCAAACGGTCAACGCAGCAAAGTTATTGGGAAAGGCACTGTTGAACTCTCGTTTACTTCGGGAAAGACTGTGACTCTTACTAATGTTTTACATGTCCCTGACATCGTGAAGAACCTTGTTTCCGGCGACCTTGTTATGAAGGCTGGATTCAAGACGACCTATGAGTCTAATAAGTTTGTGTTGTCCAAAAATGGTGTGTTTGTTGGACAAGGATATGCTTGTAATGGGATGATTAAGCTTAATTTAATAAATAATGGTTCTGCTTATATTGTTGACTCTGTTAATTTATGGCATGGTAGATTAGGGCATGTGAATTATGGTTCTCTTAGAAACATGAATCGATTAGGCTTGATTTCTGATTGCAATTTTGATCATGCTTCTAAATGTGAAATATGTGTGCAAGCAAAGATAACTAGAATTTCCCATAAGTCTGTAGTATGAAATTCTTCCTTACTTGAATTAGTACATAGTGATGTGGGTGATTTGCATGGTTCTGCCACTCGTGGTGGAAATAAGTATTATGTCACTTTTATAGAAGATAGTACTAGATATGCTTATACATATTTAATGAAATCTAAGGATGAAGTCTTTGATAAATTTAGGATTTATAAAGCAGAAGTAGAGACACAATTAGAGCACAAAATTAAGATTTTACGTTCTGATCGTGGTGGTGAATACTTTCCTACTGAATTTAATTCCTTTTGTCAAGAGCATGGTTTAGTTCATCAACGTACTGCACCTTACACACCTCAACAAAATGGTATGGCTGAAAGGAAAAATAGAACTTTGATTGATATGGTTAATTGCATGCTTATAAGTTCTGGTTTGCCTAATTCTTTGTGGGGTGAAGCTATGTTGTCTGCATGTTATATTTTGAATAGAATTCCTTTGAAAAAGAAGAGTGTTTCTCCTTATGAGTTGTGGTTTAAGAGGAAACCAAACTTGAGAAGACTTAAAGTCTGGGGTTGTTTAGCATATGTTCGAAAGCCTGATCCCAAAAGACCAAAGTTGGGAAACAGGGCTTATAAATGTGCTTTTGTGGGATACTCTCTTAATAGTATCACCTACAGATTTATAAACCTTGACACTTTTGAGATTATAGAATCTGTAGATGTGGAATTCTTTGAGAACTTAAATAGGAACAGTTCTCAAATGCAACCCATAGAGAATCCATTGTTACCTGATCTAGAACCTATGGAGATTGATAACAATGATGAAAATCCCTCTCCTACTCATGACAATGATATTTCAGTGCATACTGAAGATATCGAACCTAGAAGGAGTAAGAGAGGAAGGATTGAGAAAAAGCCTGATCCAAACTTTATTTATTACCTTGTAGAGGCAAATAAGAATAGAATTCTTAGTGTTAACCAGTATGTTATGCATACTGATGATGACCCTAAAACTTATGCTGAAGCCATGAGTTCTAGAGATGCAAATTTCTGGAAAGAAGCCATCAATGATGAAAAGCATTCGCTTTTGACTAACGGGACTTGGGTATTAGTAAATTTACCTCCTGGTGCTAAAACAATAGGAAGTAAATGGATATTCAAGAGAAAGTTGAGAGCTGATGGTGAAGTTGATAAGTTTAAGGCAAGGCTAGGTGCCAAGGGTTATAAACAAAGACATGGTATTGATTACTTTGATACATATGCTCCTGTTGCCCGCATCTCATCCATTCGTTGCTTGATTGCACTTGCTTCTATTCATAAGTTGGTTGTGCATCAAATGGATGTCAAAACTGCTTTTCTAAATGGGGATTTAGAAGAAGAGATATATATGGAACAACCTGAAGGTTTCATATTACCAGGCCAAGAGAAGAAAGTTTGCAAGTTAGTGAAATCTCTCTATGGTTTGAAGCAAGCCCCTATGCAATGGCATGAGAAGTTTGATAAAGTAGTTTTGTCATATGGTTTTGTGGTGAATGATGCGGACAAATGTATCTATAGTAAGCATGATAGTTCTGGTTGTGTGATTCTCTGTTTGTATGTTGATGATATGTTAATCTTTGGGTCTGACATATCTGTTGTTGAAGAAACAAAGAAGTTTCTTAGTTCTAACTTTGATATGAAGGATTTAGGAGAGGCTGATGTAATCTTGGGAATTAAGATCCTAAGAAAGGGAGATGAGTTGGTTTTAACTCAATCTCATTATATTGAGAAATTTCTCAAGAAATATGGTCACTTTGATGACAATCCAGCACCTACTCCTTTAGACCATACTATCAAGTTAATGAAGAACACCGGCCGTACTCATGCTCAACTTGAGTATTCTAGTGTTATTGGGAGTCTTATGTACGCTATGCATTGCACAAGACCGGACATAGCCCAAGCCGTGGGAATATTATGTCGTTTCTCAAGTAATCCAGGATATGAACACTGGAAAGCAGTTTCAAGAGTTATGGCTTACTTGAAAGGAACAATAAATTTTGGTTTGCATTACCAAGGCTATCCCGCTGCACTAGAGGGGTACAGCGATGCTAACTGGAACAATGTAGAATCAAATTCCAAGTCAACTTCTGGATGGATTTTTACATTAGGGGGTGCTGCTGTGTCTTGGAGTTCCAAGAAGCAGACTTGTATTTCTGATTCAACAATGTTGTCAGAATTGATAGCTTTAACTGATGCATGTAAGGAGGCAGATTGGCTTAGAAACCTACTTATGGAGATTCATTTTTGGAAGAAGCCAACTCCGGCGGTCTTGATTAATTGTGATAATCAAGCTACAATCTATAATGTCTCTAATAAGACTTATAATGGAAAGTCTAGACATGCAAGTCTTAGACACTACATGGTTAGGCAACTACTCAAGAGGGGAGTAGTTACGGTTAACTTTATTGAATCAAAGAGGAATTTGGCAGACCCATTTACGAAAAGTCTACCAAGTTCAGTGGTTTCAATAAAAAGGAAAGAAATGGGACTAAGGTCTGTGAAGGAAGTTTGATCTCCCATAGCAGAAACCCAACCTATGTTTTGAAAAGGATAAACAAGGTTCAATGTGGTACCAACAAGTTATGGAAGTAGATTATGGAGCACAATATAAAAACTTCCCATTTCTTATTAGTGCTGGTTTCTGCAAGAAAATAGGATGGATGTAAATCCTTAATGAGTCTATGATTAGTAAAAGGTGTATCGCAGAAACACCTTCGAGACTTACCTATATGAGTATGGAAATAAGGCCGTTTCCTAAGAGAAGAAGACCGTTCTCTAAAGAAGACTCATGAACAAGGATATAAGCACATGGCCATTAACGTGCTTGGCTACAGAACACATGATTTTATGAAATCAATATGTGTGGAGACTCCGGTTTTATCATAAGGGGTACTTGGTTCAAGACTGGTTTCACCATAGAACCTCGATAAGGCTTTGAGTTTCTTACACTAAGTGAAGGTTCAAATCCAAAAAAATACCTATCATTTATGTGTTGATTTCAACGATGATGCTTAGTCTCAATTGTGCTTGAACTACGTTGGCTTGATCCCACTCGGGTACGTAGGCAGTCACTTCGGTGATGCAGTCACTCTGATTTAAAAGTTTTAACTTTGTTTTATGGTTTTTGAAAATAGGGGGAGAATGTTGGAATATTTTCAACGCCGCTAACCAAAGGGGGGTCCTGGGGGGCATCGCCCCCCAGGCTGTGGTCGACCTGTTCGAAAATTTCGAATCCAAAAGACACCATTGATGTCTGTTGATGAAGGAACCTGACGTTTCGTGAATAGAAACCTGTTGGCGAATAAAAAACCTATTCCCAACAGGTGCAAAACCCTTTATAAATAGCTTCTCCCAGTTTCGTTTAACATATAAGAAAAATCAATCTGTTTTCTCTATTTCAAAAAGCATCATCAGAAATCAGAAATCTCTTTGTGTGTTCTTGATTGAATCAAGGGGTACAAACCTTGAATTCAGTTTTCGTTGCAGGGCTTTCATTGTATCCTGAAGGCAATATTTCGCATACCTGTTGTAATCGCCAATTGTTATTGGGAGGGTAGAAATATTTGTCTAAAAGAAATTTATACAAGCCTTGAAAGTTTTGGAGTGCAACAATTTCTTCTCTGTGTCATTCATCCTTTGTGAAACCCATTTTTTTCCAACAGTTTTTAGACAAATATTTTCTGGCAATGGAGGGTGAATCTTCGAATTCGAATGCTACTGCTCAATCTCTGCAAGTGATGAACCAAACCTTTACTCGATTGGAACGTTTTGATGGTGAAGGTTTTACCCGTTGGCAAGAGACTGTGAAGTTTTTCCTGATCACCATCAAGTTGTGGTACATACTTGAAGATGGATTGGAGGAAATTCCTGCTGCAACTGACAATGACACTGAGGAATCGAAGGCTAGACGAAAGCAGCGTCAGGAAGATGATTTCATGTGTCGTGGTCATATTTTGAATGCTCTGGACAAACATGTGTACAATGCACATCGGAGTATTGGGACTGCAAAGGGATTGTGGACTGCGCTTGACAACAAATACAAGATTTCTGAAGCAAGCAACAAGAAATTCCTGATTTGCAATTTCATGGATTTTAAGATGGTTGACAGTAAGTCAATCATTGCCCAGGTCAGTGAACTTTTACTCATAGTTAATCATCTTAAGGATGCTGGAATTGATCTTGTTTCTGCGTTTGTTGTTGGGGTTATTATTTCTCGTCTCCCCCCTTCTTGGAATGGTTATAAGAAGAAACTTAAGCATGCTGAGACTTACTATGATTTAGAGGCCTTACAACGTCATCTTCGCATAGAAGAGGACTCTCGTAAGCGAGAACTTAAGGATAGTCCACATTCTGAAAACCATTCTAAGGTGAATAGCGTAGAAGAATCTAAAACACCGAATTCCTTGAAACCTAAGAATGATACTCAATTTAAGAAGCATCCCAACAAGAAGAGTAAGAAGAAGGGCGCTGGCGGCCCTTGCTACTTCTGTGACAAACCCGGCCATTTTGCTCGTGATTGTCGTCTCAAAAAGAAACAACAGCAGAACCAGAAAAAGGAGGCAAATATGGTCGATGACAAACTTGTGATCGTGGTGCAAGCCGCCAATGCTGTTGCTGAAACTGGGGGTGGATGGTGGTACGACAATGGTGCAACCATCCATATCTGTAAGGATAGAAATCTTTACAAGACATACGAACCGGTTAGTGGAGAAGGAAACGATGTTGTCTCCGCAAACGGTCAACGCAACAAAGTTATTGGGAAAGGCACTGTTGAACTCTCGTTTACTTCGGGAAAGACTGTGACTCTTACTAATGTTTTACATGTCCCTGACATCGTGAAGAACCTTGTTTCCGGCGACCTTGTTATGAAGGCTGGATTCAAGACGACCTATGAGTCTAATAAGTTTGTGTTGTCCAAAAATGGTGTGTTTGTTGGACAAGGATATGCTTGTAATGGGATGATTAAGCTTAATTTAATAAATAATGGTTCTGCTTATATTGTTGACTCTGTTAATTTATGGCATGGTAGATTAGGGCATGTGAATTATGGTTCTCTTAGAAACATGAATCGATTAGGCTTGATTTCTGATTGCAATTTTGATCATGCTTCTAAATGTGAAATATGTGTGCAAGCAAAGATAACTAGAATTTCCCATAAGTCTGTAGTACGAAATTCTTCCTTACTTGAATTAGTACATAGTGATGTGGGTGATTTGCATGGTTCTGCCACTCGTGGTATGTCACTTTTATAGAAGATAGTACTAGATATGCTTATACATATTTAATGAAATCTAAGGATGAAGTCTTTGATAAATTTAGGATTTATAAAGCAGAAGTAGAGACACAATTAGAGCACAAAATTAAGATTTTACGTTCTGATCGTGGTGGTGAATACTTTCCTACTGAATTTAATTCCTTTTGTCAAGAGCATGGTTTAGTTCATCAACGTACTGCACCTTACACACCTCAACAAAATGGTATGGCTGAAAGGAAAAATAGAACTTTGATTGATATGGTTAATTGCATGCTTATAAGTTCTGGTTTGCCTAATTCTTTGTGGGGTGAAGCTATGTTGTCTGCATGTTATATTTTGAATAGAATTCCTTTGAAAAAGAAGAGTGTTTCTCCTTATGAGTTGTGGTTTAAGAGGAAACCAAACTTGAGAAGACTTAAAGTCTGGGGTTGTTTAGCATATGTTCGAAAGCCTGATCCCAAAAGACCAAAGTTGGGAAACAGGGCTTATAAATGTGCTTTTGTGGGATACTCTCTTAATAGTATCACCTACAGATTTATAAACCTTGACACTTTTGAGATTATAGAATCTGTAGATGTGGAATTCTTTGAGAACTTAAATAGGAACAGTTCTCAAATGCAACCCATGGAGAATCCATTGTTACCTGATCTAGAACCTATGGAGAT
This sequence comes from Papaver somniferum, assembly GCF_003573695.1. Taxonomy (NCBI): domain Eukaryota; kingdom Viridiplantae; phylum Streptophyta; class Magnoliopsida; order Ranunculales; family Papaveraceae; genus Papaver; species Papaver somniferum. The sequence goes on from NC_039359.1 coordinate 152,579,256, forward strand.
TGATAACAATGATGAAAATCCCTCTCCTACTTATGACAATGATATTTCAGTGCCTACTGAAGATATCGAACCTAGAAGGAGTAAGAGAGGAAGGATTGAGAAAAAGATTGATCCAAACTTTATTTATTACCTTGTAGAGGCAAATAAGAGTAGAATTCTTAGTGTTAACCAGTATGTTATGCATACTGATGATGACCCTAAAACTTATGCTGAAGCCATGAGTTCTAGAGATGCAAATTTCTGGAAAGAAGCCATCAATGATGAAAAGCATTCGCTTTTGACTAACGGGACTTGGGTATTAGTAAATTTACCTCCTGGTGCTAAAGCAATAGGAAGTAAATGGATATTCAAGAGAAAGTTGAGAGCTGATGGTGAAGTTGATAAGTTTAAGGCAAGGCTAGTTGCCAAGGGTTATAAACAAAGACATGGTATTGATTACTTTGATACATATGCTCCTGTTGCCCGCATCTCATCCATTCGTTGCTTGATTGCACTTGCTTCTATTCATAAGTTGGTTGTGCATCAAATGGATGTCAAAACTTCTTTTCTAAATGGGGATTTAGAAGAAGAGATATATATGGAACAACCTGAAGGTTTCATATTACCAGGCCAAGAGAAGAAAGTTTGCAAGTTAGTGAAATCTCTCTATGGTTTGAAGCAAGCCCCTATGCAATGGCATGAGAAGTTTGATAAAGTAGTTTTGTCATATGGTTTTGTGGTGAATGATGCGGACAAATGTATCTATAGTAAGCATGATAGTTCTGGTTGTGTGATTCTCTGTTTGTATGTTGATGATATGTTAATCTTTGGGTCTGACATATCTGTTGTGGAAGAAACAAAGAAGTTTCTTAGTTCTAACTTTGATATGAAGGATTTAGGAGAGGCTGATGTAATCTTGGGAATTAAGATCCTAAGAAAGGGAGATGAGTTGGTTTTAACTCAATCTCATTATATTGAGAAATTTCTCAAGAAATATGGTCACTTTGATGACAATCCAGCACCTACTCCTTTAGACCATACTATTAAGTTAATGAAGAACACCGTCCGTACTCATGCTCAACTTGAGTATTCTAGTGTTATTGGGAGTCTTATGTACGCTATGCATTGCACAAGACCGGACATAGCCCAAGCCGTGGGAATATTATGTCGTTTCTCAAGTAATCCAGGATATGAACACTGGAAAGCAGTTTCAAGAGTTATGGCTTACTTGAAAGGAACAATAAATTTTGGTTTGCATTACCAAGGCTATCCCGCTGCACTAGAGGGGTACAGCGATGCTAACTGGAACAATGTAGAATCAAATTCCAAGTCAACTTCTGGATGGATTTTTACATTAGGGGGTGCTGCTGTGTCTTGGAGTTCCAAGAAGCAGACTTGTATTTCTGATTCAACAATGTTGTCAGAATTGATAGCTTTAACTGATGCATGTAAGGAGGCAGATTGGCTTAGAAACCTACTTATGGAAATTCCTTTTTGGAAGAAGCCAACTCCGGCGGTCTTGATTAATTGTGATAATCAAGCTACAATCTATAATGTCTCTAATAAGACTTATAATGGAAAGTCTAGACATGCAAGTCTTAGACACTACATGGTTAGGCAACTACTCAAGAGGGGAGTAGTTACGGTTAACTTTATTGAATCAAAGAGGAATTTGGCAGACCCATTTACGAAAAGTCTACCAAGTTCAGTGGTTTCAATAAAAAGGAAAGAAATGGGACTAAGGTCTGTGAAGGAAGTTTGATCTACCATAGCAGAAACCCAACCTATGTTTTGAAAAGGATAAACAAGGTTCAATGTGGTACCAACAAGTTATGGATGTGGATTATGGAGCACTAATATAAAAAACTTCCCATTTCTTATTAGTGCTGGTTTCTGCAAGAAAATAGGATGGATGTAAATCCTTAATGAGTCTATGATTAGTAAAAGGTGTATCGCAGAAACACCTTCGAGACTTACCTATATGAGTATGGAAATAAGGCCGTTTCCTAAGAGAAGAAGACCGTTCTCTAAAGAAGACTCATGAACAAGGATATAAGCACATGGCCATTAACGTGCTTGGCTACAGAACACATGATTTTATGAAATCAATATGTGTGGAGACTCCGGTTTTATCATATGGGGTACTTGGTTCAAGACTGGTTTCACCATAGAACCTCGATAAGGCTTTGAGTTTCTTACACTAAGTGAAGGTTCAAATCCAAAAAATACCTATCATTTATGTGTTGATTTCAACGATGATGCTTAGTCTCAATTGTGCTTGAACTACGTTGGCTTGATCCCACTCGGGTACGTAGGCAGTCACTTCGGTGATGCAGTCACTCTGATTTAAAAGTTTTAACTTTGTTTTATGGTTTTTGAAAATAGGGGGAGAATGTTGGAATATTTTCAACGCCGCTAACCAAAGGGGGGTCCTGGGGGGCATCGCCCCCCAGGCTGTGGTCGACAAAAGCCTGTTCGAAAATTTCGAATCCAAAAGACACCATTGATGTCTGTTGATGAAGGAACCTGACGTTTCGTGAATAGAAACCTGTTGGCGAATAAAAACCTATTCCCAACAGGTGCAAAACCCTTTATAAATAGCTTCTCCCAGTTTCGTTTAACATATAAGAAAAATCAATCTGTTTTCTCTGTTTCAAAAAGCATCATCAGAAATCAGAAATCTCTTTGTGTGTTCTTGATTGAATCAAGGGGTACAAACCTTGAATTCAGTTTTTGTTGCAGGGCTTTCATTGTATCCTGAAGGCAATATTTCGCATACCTGTTGTAATCGCCAATTGTTATTGGGAGGGTAGAAATATTTGTCTAAAAGAAATTTATACAAGCCTTGAAAGTTTTGGAGTGCAACACTTTCTTCTCTGATTCATTCATCCTTTGTGAAACCCAATTTTTTCCCATAAGTCTGTAGTACGAAATTCTTCCTTACTTGAATTAGTACATAGTGATGTGGGTGATTTGCATGGTTCTGCCACTCGTGGTGAAAATAAGTATTATGTCACTTTTATAGAAGATAGTACTAGATATGCTTATACATATTTAATGAAATCTAAGGATGAAGTCTTTGATAAATTTAGGATTTATAAAGCAGAAGTAGAGACACAATTAGAGCACAAAATTAAGATTTTACGTTCTGATCGTGGTGGTGAATACTTTCCTACTGAATTTAATTCCTTTTGTCAAGAGCATGGTTTAGTTCATCAACGTACTGCACCTTACACACCTCAACAAAATAGTATGGCTGAAAGGAAAAATAGAACTTTGATTGATATGGTTAATTGCATGCTTATAAGTTCTGGTTTGCCTAATTCTTTGTGGGGTGAAGCTATGTTGTCTGCATGTTATATTTTGAATAGAATTCCTTTGAAAAAGAAGAGTGTTTCTCCTTATGAGTTGTGGTTTAAGAGGAAACCAAACTTGAGAAGACTTAAAGTCTGGGGTTGTTTAGCATATGTTCGAAAGCCTGATCCCAAAAGACCAAAGTTGGGAAACAGGGCTTATAAATGTGCTTTTGTGGGATACTCTCTTAATAGTATCACCTACAGATTTATAAACCTTGACACTTTTGAGATTATAGAATCTGTAGATGTGGAATTCTTTGAGAACTTAAATAGGAACAGTTCTCAAATGCAACCCATGGAGAATCCATTGTTACCTGATATAGAACCTATGGAGATTGATAACAATGATGAAAATCCCTCTCCTACTTATGACAATGATATTTCAGTGCCTACTGAAGATATCGAACCTAGAAGGAGTAAGAGAGGAAGGATTGAGAAAAAGCCTGATCCAAACTTTATTTATTACCTTGTAGAGGCAAATAAGAATAGAATTCTTAGTGTTAACCAGTATGTTATGCATACTGATGATGACCCTAAAACTTATGCTGAAGCCATGAGTTCTAGAGATGCAAATTTCTGGAAAGAAGCCATCAATGATGAAAAGCATTCGCTTTTGACTAACGGGACTTGGGTATTAGTAAATTTACCTCCTGGTGCTAAAGCAATAGGAAGTAAATGGATATTCAAGAGAAAGTTGAGAGCTGATGGTGAAGTTGATAAGTTTAAGGCAAGGCTAGTTGCCAAGGGTTATAAACAAAGACATGGTATTGATTACTTTGATACATATGCTCCTGTTGCACGCATCTCATCCATTCGTTGCTTGATTGCACTTGCTTCTATTCATAAGTTGGTTGTGCATCAAATGGATGTCAAAACTGCTTTTCTAAATGGGGATTTAGAAGAAGAGATATATATGGAACAACCTGAAGGTTTCATATTACCAGGCCAAGAGAAGAAAGTTTGCAAGTTAGTGAAATATCTCTATGGTTTGAAGCAAGCCCCTATGCAATGGCATGAGAAGTTTGATAAAGTAGTTTTGTCATATGGGTTTGTGGTGAATGATGCGGACAAATGTATCTATAGTAAGCATGATAGTTCTGGTTGTGTGATTCTCTGTTTGTATGTTGATGATATGTTAATCTTTGGGTCTGACATATCTGTTGTGGAAGAAACAAAGAAGTTTCTTAGTTCTAACTTTGATATGAAGGATTTAGGAGAGGCTGATGTAATCTTGGGAATTAAGATCCTAAGAAAGGGAGATGAGTTGGTTTTAACTCAATCTCATTATATTGAGAAATTTCTCAAGAAATATGGTCACTTTGATGACAATCCAGCACCTACTCCTTTAGACCATACTATCAAGTTAATGAAGAACACCGTCCGTACTCATGCTCAACTTGAGTATTCTAGTGTTATTGGGAGTCTTATGTACGCTATGCATTGCACAAGACCGGACATAGCCCAAGCCGTGGGAATATTATGTCGTTTCTCAAGTAATCCAGGATATGAACACTGGAAAGCAGTTTCAAGAGTTATGGCTTACTTGAAAGGAACAATAAATTTTGGTTTGCATTACCAAGGCTATCCCGCTGCACTAGAGGGGTACAGCGATGCTAACTGGAACAATGTAGAATCAAATTCCAAGTCAACTTCTGGATGGATTTTTACATTAGGGGGTGCTGCTGTGTCTTGGAGTTCCAAGAAGCAGACTTGTATTTCTGATTCAACAATGTTGTCAGAATTGATAGCTTTAACTGATGCATGTAAGGAGGCAGATTGGCTTAGAAACCTACTTATGGAGATTCATTTTTGGAAGAAGCCAACTCCGGCGGTCTTGATTAATTGTGATAATCAAGCTACAATCTATAATGTCTCTAATAAGACTTATAATGGAAAGTCTAGACATGCAAGTCTTAGACACTACATGGTTAGGCAACTACTCAAGAGGGGAGTAGTTACGGTTAACTTTATTGAATCAAAGAGGAATTTGGCAGACCCATTTACGAAAAGTCTACCAAGTTCAGTGGTTTCAATAAAAAGGAAAGAAATGGGACTAAGGTCTGTGAAGGAAGTTTGATCTCCCATAGCAGAAACCCAACCTATGTTTTGAAAAGGATAAACAAGGTTCAATGTGGTACCAACAAGTTATGGAAGTAGATTATGGAGCACAATATAAAAACTTCCCATTTCTTATTAGTGCTGGTTTCTGCAAGAAAATAGGATGGATGTAAATCCTTAATGAGTCTATGATTAGTAAAAGGTGTATCGCAGAAACACCTTCGAGACTTACCTATATGAGTATGGAAATAAGGCCGTTTCCTAAGAGAAGAAGACCGTTCTCTAAAGAAGACTCATGAACAAGGATATAAGCACATGGCCATTAACGTGCTTGGCTACAGAACACATGATTTTATGAAATCAATATGTGTGGAGACTCCGGTTTTATCATAAGGGGTACTTGGTTCAAGACTGGTTTCACCATAGAACCTCGATAAGGCTTTGAGTTTCTTACACTAAGTGAAGGTTCAAATCCAAAAAATACCTATCATTTATGTGTTGATTTCAACGATGATGCTTAGTCTCAATTGTGCTTGAACTACGTTGGCTTGATCCCACTCGGGTACGTAGGCAGTCACTTCGGTGATGCAGTCACTCTGATTTAAAAGTTTTAACTTTGTTTTATGGTTTTTGAAAATAGGGGGAGAATGTTGGAATATTTTCAACGCCACTAACCAAAGGGGGGTCCTGGGGGGCATCGCCCCCCAGGCTGTGGTCGACCTGACAGGTCAGGTCGTGGGGGTCCAGGGGAGACCGCCCCTGGTGGGGGTTTCAAGGAGGCAACGCCCCCGGAAGAATTTTTTGAACTGAAGGTTTTATTTGGCCGATAAAAGCCTGTTCGAAAATTTCGAATCCAAAAGACACCATTGATGTCTGTTGATGAAGGAACCTGACGTTTCGTGAATAGAAACCTGTTGGCAAATAAAAAACCTATTCCCAACAGGTGCAAAACCCTTTATAAATAGCTTCTCCCAGTTTCGTTTAACATATAAGAAAAATCAATCTGTTTTCTCTATTTCAAAAAGCATCATCAGAAATCAGAAATCTCTTTGTGTGTTCTTGATTGAATCAAGGGGTACAAACCTTGAATTCAGTTTTCGTTGCAGGGCTTTCATTGTATCCTGAAGGCAATATTTCGCATACCTGTTGTAATCGCCAATTGTTATTGGGAGGGTAGAAATATTTGTCTAAAAGAAATTTATACAAGCCTTGAAAGTTTTGGAGTGCAACAATTTCTTCTCTGTGTCATTCATCCTTTGTGAAACCCATTTTTTTCCAACAAAACTTGTTTGTAATTAAATGATATGTATTCAGCGATGCCCATAACTACACAGTCTGAGGACGTGGGTAAAGAGGAGAAGGACATTCCGGAGCTTAGGAATGTGAAAGCTTAGGAATAACATCATTTTTGAAGGTGAAAGCTTAGGAATAACATCATTTTTGAAGGTGAAAATGCGGACATTCAGGGGTTATTCAAAAGTTAAAACCCATTTTTATAACGACAGCCAGTGGTTCTGAGGGGTAATGGCAACTGCAAGATGAAACTTAGCTTATATAAAGACAACTCTCTTTATTGATGTTTAGAAAATCTCTCAAAACTAAACACAAGCTCTAATCTTGCTCATGTGATCAACCACAACTTTGGTGAGCATATATATATATAAACTATGAATTCCTTTTCCTAGTCCTATTACCTTATTACATGTCTTTCCTTTTCTTAGAACTAGATGACTTATAATTCCCTTAGGATTACATCAATTGCCTTTTCTTATCCTAACCAACTTGTTAGAGATTATCTTAGGCTTAATGTTGAAGTTTAACCAACATTCTCCCCGTTAAGCTTCAACCTTACCCGTGACATATCTTGTACTCCAATAAATTGTCTCATTTCTTCAAACTTGATCCGAGCTAATTCCTTTGTCAATATATCTGCTTTCTGCACAGTTCCTGGTATGTGTTCAACGCTGATGATCTCCTTCTGGATACATTCTCGTATGAAATGATACCTTTTGTGAATGTGTTTCGTCTTCCCATGAAACACTGGATTTTTAGTGAGTGCAATTGCAGACTTATTATCAATCTTGATGAGAACTTTTTCAGGTTCTCTTCCTTTGATTTCACCCAACAGTTCTTGAAGCCATATTGATTGTTTAGATGCTTCTGTTGCGGCCATGAACTCAGCTTCACAGGATGAGAGGGCTACAGTGTCTTGCTTCTGTGAACACCATGTAATAGGTGCTTCACCTAGATAAAATATATGACCAGTTGTACCTTTTCCATCATCTTGGTCAATATTATGACTGCTGTCACTATACCCAACAATTCCTTTTGATCCTCCTCGACCATACTTCAATCCACAGCTGATTGTTCCTCTTAGATATCTCAATATCTGCTTTATTACATCACCATGAGACTTGCGTTGACTCTGCATATAACGACTTGCTACTCCTACAGAGAAAGCCAAATCTGGTCTTGTGTATAATAAGTATCTTAGGCATCCAACATTTCTTCTATAACTCGTTGAATCAATCTCTGCTTCTTCTTGTGCCTTTGAAACTTTAAGTCCAAACTCCATTGGTGTCTTAGTTGGATTACAAGTTTCAAATCCTGCTTCTTTCAGAATTCTCCGTGCATAAGCTTCTTGTTTAATCTGAATCCCATCTACTCCTTGATGGACTTCTATGTCAAGGTAATAAGTGAGTTTTCCGAGGTCTGACATCTCAAACTTTGATGATATTTCTCTCTTGAACTCATTGATCACCTTAAGGGAGTTTCCAGTCAAAAATAGATCATCTACATAGACTGCAATTACAAGAAGCGTTCCCTTTTCTTCTCTTCTGTATACTGATGTTTCTTTAGAGCACTTAACAAATATGATTTCTCTTAAGATTTGATCTAACTTTGTATTCCAGGCTCGATGAGCATGTCTTAGACCATATAGAGCTTTTGATAACTTATAAACCTTATGCTCTTGTCCTTTTACTTCAAAACCTTCTGGTTGTTCAACATACACATCTTCTCGCAATTCACCATGTAAGAATGTTGTCTCAACGTCTAAGTGGTGAATTTCCCATGAGTTTGATGCTGCCTCTGCAATTAATAAGCGTATTGTTTCAATTCTAGCAACTGGTGCAAAAACTTCATCAAAATCTATGCATGATTCTTGTACATATCCTTTAGCTACAAGCCTTCCTTTGTATTTATTGACAGTACCATCAGCATTCCGTTTTATTTTGAAGATCCACTTAAGACCAATCACTTTTACCCCACCTGGCTTATCAACTAGGAACCAAGTCTTGTTTCTGTTGATTGAAATAATTTCTTCTCTACATGCTTGTATCCATTTAGTCGAGACCTTTGCTTCCTGAAAATTCCTTGGTTCATCATTAACAGAAAGTAGCATAATCTCACATTCTTCTGCAGCTTGAAGAACATAATCCTCCAGATACTGTGGCTTTTGTATCTGTCTTGTTGATTTTCACAGTGGAATGGGTTGAGTTATTTCATCGATCTCCTATTCTTCTTCTTCTACTTCTACTTCTTCGTTATTCTCAGTGTTTTCATTATTCTCTTCTTCTTCTTGATTAACATCATTGTTTCCATTGGTATTGATGATTATGGGTCCTTCGCCTTCATCAATTACTTGACCCCATCTCATGTGAAACATTCCTGGATCCCTACTTGGTCCATCATTAGTTTCTTTCCAGTTCCAGTTTTTTTTTCATCGAATACCACATCTCGACTCACTATTACTCTTTTCGTTGTTGGATTGAATAGTCTGTAAGCTTTGGATCCAGGCTCAATTCCTAGATGCACAAGAGTCTGAGATCGATCATCCAGTTTCTTAAGAGTTGCAGAATCAACTTTTGTGTATGCTTTGCAACCAAACACTCTTAAATGATCTATGTTTGGTTTTCTCTTTCGCAAACTTTCATATGGAGTCATGTCTTTCAGAGCTTTCTTAGGTTTCCTGTTTATTAGGTATGTGGAGTGTCGTACAGCTTCTCCTCATAGATAATTAGGTACCTGCATAGCCTTTAAAGAACTTCTTGTCATCTCCATTAGAGTCCTGTTTCTCCTCTCCACCACTCCGTTTTGTTGTGGTGTATATGGTGTTGTGAGTTGCCTTTTTAAATGTTGTGGTAGCCCTCGAACCATCTTGTTCTGAGACATAGTTTTTAAGGTTCTGAAACTTATGTATCCTAACCTTGCGTACCACTTCCATGTCTGATCTTCCAGTCTCATATTCAGACACAATGGCCTTCCAATCATGAGACTTATCTTGTAGAGTCTATTCTGTGAGCGTGAGACTCTAACTAAAAGTCTTCCACTTGGGTCATGAACTTTTAGATAATCTTGTCGCATTCTAACATCACATTCAACTTCTGTAGCTTGTCCTAAACTTAGAATGTTGTATTGTAAGTTTGGGATGAAGTAGATGTTTGTGACAAGCTTCTGTTCTCCGGTCTTGCTCTGAAATAGAATTGATCCTTTCCCTTCAATTTCTACAGAAGATCCATCCCCAAACTTCACTTGTCCTTTGATTTTCTCATTGAGTTCAGAAAAGTAGTGTCTCTTACCAGTCATGTGATTGTTGGCTCCATTATCTAAATACAAGATTCCTTCTTCTCCATCCTTTGATTCGTAGTTCTTTGGTATTAGTTTCCCTTCGTTTAAGTATACAACTTTGTGCATGAAAAGAGTTGTATCTGCTTCCATTGTTTCATTCTTATTTGCTTCTTCCATCTTTTGTATTCTTTCAGGGCATACAGAGGAGAAGTGTCCTGGTTTATTACATCTGTAACAAATAATGTTTGATTTATCCTTCTTTTCTTTCCCTTGGTTTTAATCATTCTGACTTGTTGTTCTATCCTGTGAGTTAAACCTTCCTCCCCTTCCTCGGCCTCTGTTTACTCTATCACCTCTTCCACGACCTCTTCCTCTTGTCGCAGAGTTTTGTTGGTAAGAGTTTGTGTACAAGAGTTTTCCTTGAGTTTCTCCATTGTTTTCTTCATCAAGGATTCTCTCTCCATATGCTTTCAATCTTCCAATTATATCTTCATAGCTAGTCTTCTTTAAATCTAATACTTGTTCGAGAGAAGCTATGATATGAATATACTTGGATCTTGGTAAACTATTGAGAAACTTCTTTTCCAGTTTATCTTCATCAATGGATTGTCCAAGTGACGCAGCTTTTGAGGCTATCTCTGATAGATTTCCTGCAAAGCTATCAATAGTATCAGTGTCTTTCATCTTCATTCTTTCAAATTCAGACATTAAGGTTTGCAGACGGGCTTCTTTAACTCGATCAGCTCCGAGATTACGTGCCTTTATTGCATCCCAAATTTTCTTTGAAGTTTCCTGTTCACCAACTTGTAGAACAAGACATTCTGGTATTGCTTGAAAGAGTAATCAAATGGCAACATTGTTTTTGTCTGGGTCCAATGTACCAGGATCAATTGTTTCTCAAACTTTGTAGATTTTCATCAGTACCTTCATTCTCATGGCCCATACTGTGTAGTTTGTGGAGTTGAGGATTGGAACTTGTATTGATGGTGGCGTGAAATCTTTTGCACGTATGATGGTGCTCTCGTCTCCGATGGCTCGGTGTAGACAAGCTCTGATACCAATTAATGGCAACTGCAAGATGAAACTTAGCTTATATAAAGACAACTCTCTTTATTGATGTTTAGAAAATCTCTCAAAACTAAACACAAGCTCTAATCTTGCTCATATGATCAACCACAACTTTGATGAGCATATATATATAAAACTATGAATTCCTTTTCCTAATTCTATTACCTTATTACATGTTTTTCCTTTTCTTATAACTAGATGACTTATAATTCCCTTAGGATTACATCAATTGCCTTTTCTTATCCTAACCAACTTGTTAGATATTATCTTAGGCTTAATGTTGAAATTTAACCAACAAGGGGAGTGTTATGAACCAAGTTTAATATGCCCTTCCTATCTAAAATTAGGGTTTACATATCTTATCTTGCTCACCAAGTTTTCTATCTCTATACCTACCTGTAAAGATTAACAAAGATTCTCTCACCTTCTCTCCATTTTTATATACTTTTTTTAAGTCTTCTAACTCATCAATTATTGCCCTACACCTACTAGGCACTACCTACTGCTCCGCGCCAAAACAATATTTAATATCAATTTCAGCATCCGTTAGAATACATACAATAATATGCTGAAGAGAATCATATGCTGCTTTCATTGACATGATATTGGAAAGTCTTTGGATCTTTGAGTTGTACTTGTTTCTGAAACTCAAAAAGAGTGAAAAACAAAACAGATCTAAACTCTCAACTGAATCCGATACTGTTTCAAACCATTCCAATGGAAGTCCCCCAATATTTTCATATGAATGGTGGTACTAGTGAAACAAGTTACAATTCGAACTCATCCATGCAGAAAAGAGGTATAGAAGTGACAAAGCCAATAATACAGGAAGCCATACTGGAGATCATTAACTCGATTTCTTCAGGGAATAATATCCCTAAGAGTATAAGTATTGCAGAAATGGGCTGTTCTTCAGGACCCACAGCGTTGTTGGTTGCTTCCTACATCATAGACACAATATACAACAACAAATCTCTTCATGGATCGGATGGTGCCCTTATTGGTTCTCCTCATCCTGAGATTCTCGTATTCCTGAACGACCTTTCTAGCAATGACTTCAACATAATTTTCAAATCCCTGCAAGGTTTTTATGATCAACTCAAGAAAACATATAACAATTTAGGTGATGCTGACGACGGGTATATCAACTCAATGACTTCAACATGCTTTATTGCAGAATCCCAGCTTCCTTTTATGGCAGACTCTTTCCGAGCGGCAGCCTCCATTTTGTTCATTCTTATTACAGTCTCCACTGGCTGTCTCAAGTTAGCTAACAGCCGGGCACTTAGTTATAACTTCTTGTAAATCTTGTCAATTTCTTGTTTACGATTAATGAACATATGAGGCTATTGATACAGAGTCCACAGGGAATCAAGAAGAATAATAAGGGTAATGTTTACATGGCAGAATCGAGCCCACTGTCAGTCCTAGAAGCATACCTGAAGCAATTCGAAAGAGATTTTGGTTCTTTTTTTAAGTGTCGATATGAAGAAATTGCAAAAGGAGGGAAGAATGGTGCTAACGTTCTGCGGTAGAGCTGACGATGCCAGTCCTTCTCGCGGAATGCATTGTTTCATGTGGGGGTTATTAGCAGAGGCACTCAGGGATATGGTCTCACAGGTATAATATTGTTGTGCTTTTTAAACGATAAGTTTCCATGTAGATGGCAATTTTTAATATGTGTCATAACTCATATATATATGAATTTGATCAAGGGGAAGATTGAAGAGGAGAAAGTAGATTCATTTAACATGCCTCTGTATGTACCATCTCCTTCGGAGGTGAGATCTGTAATACTTAACGAAGGGTCATTTATCATTAACCGACTAGAAACATTTGAAGTGACATCGGGAAAAGCGTTTCCTCGCAAGGATGAAGACGATGATGACGACTATATGATAACTGGAAGCAAGAATACTGTGAACTTCATGAGAGCTATATCAGAATCCTTAGTGGTGAGTCATTTTGGGAAAGAGATAATTGAAGAATTGCACAAGAGGTGTAGGGAGATCATTGCACCCCGCTTGTCCAGAGAAGGAAGTAGGAAAACTAAGCATCTTTCCATTGTCATCTCCATGACAAGGAGGTGAAGAAATTACAAACCCTTTCGTATGAATGATTTTGGACTGACTGTAGCTTGTTTGTTTGTTTCTCCTTTTCATTGTTATGGTGTTCTTTATATGTCCAGCAATGTAATTTATGTACATCAAGCTCCCTCACTTCGGGATATGATGTGGGTTTGTCAAACATTTGAACTGAAATTTGCAAGCATACAATATTCGACAATGACTCCAATGCAAACCTGCTTGAATAAGCCGATGCGTCTATATATTACTCGTAACAAATGAAGATTACTCATCAGATTCTTCCGTTACTGGTGAACACCAGACAAGTTCTTGAGCTGCGGTCTGAGACCGGTTCGATCCAAGTGCAATGTAACTGCTCTTTAGTGTTGTAGAAATCAAGACCAGAATACTGTCGACTCCCAAAAGTGTGATACTTGCATGTATCGAGTGAATAATATACAATGTCTTCGCCGTGAAATCTTGGGAAGTATATTTTATTCTCCATTTGACTATTTGGAGCGGTTGCTGAGAGACTAGAGGTATTGCTGATGAACAACATATGCTTTCCTAAAATTTCAACCTTAACCCAAAGCTTTTTATCGATATCTAGTCTAAAAAGCTTAATGCAAGTTCTGGAATCGCTTAAAAACACTGCTAAAAGCTTTCCGTCGCATTCTACTAGAAAACTCTGATTTACGGAATTACACGGTCCATGCAGGTCGAGAATTTTCCATGTGCAATCTCTGTATCCAAGACTCCTAATTTCCCTTTGAAGTCCAAGCAATAGAAAACATCTTCATAGAACACTGGATTATTCCTCCATGGGATGAAATCCACACATTTCACTTCCTCGGAAGGTAAGGATAGCGTGCATGTGTTCTCCATATAACCGAAGCTCCAAGAATCAAGTCCTTGCGTAATGTAGAAGAGCCAAACTTGTTGGAATATTTTCAACGCCGCTAACCAAAGGGGGGTCCTGGGGGGCATCGCCCCCCAGGCTGTGGTCGACCTGACAGGTCAGGTCGTGGGGGTCCAGGGGAGACCGCCCCTGGTGGGGGTTTCAAGGAGGCAACGCCCCCGGAAGAATTTTTTGAACTGAAGGTTTTATTTGGCCGATAAAAGCCTGTTCGAAAATTTCGAATCCAAAAGACACCATTGATGTCTGTTGATGAAGGAACCTGACGTTTCGTGAATAGAAACCTGTTGGCAAATAAAAAACCTATTCCCAACAGGTGCAAAACCCTTTATAAATAGCTTCTCCCAGTTTCGTTTAACATATAAGAAAAATCAATCTGTTTTCTCTATTTCAAAAAGCATCATCAGAAATCAGAAATCTCTTTGTGTGTTCTTGATTGAATCAAGGGGTACAAACCTTGAATTCAGTTTTCGTTGCAGGGCTTTCATTGTATCCTGAAGGCAATATTTCGCATACCTGTTGTAATCGCCAATTGTTATTGGGAGGGTAGAAATATTTGTCTAAAAGAAATTTATACAAGCCTTGAAAGTTTTGGAGTGCAACAATTTCTTCTCTGTGTCATTCATCCTTTGTGAAACCCATTTTTTTTCCAACAGTTTTTAGACAAATATTTTCTGGCAATGGAGGGTGAATCTTCGAATTCGAATGCTACTGCTCAATCTCTGCAAGTGATGAACCAAACCTTTACTCGATTGGAACGTTTTGATGGTGAAGGTTTTACCCGTTGGCAAGAGACTGTGAAGTTTTTCCTGATCACCATCAAGTTGTGGTACATACTTGAAGATGGATTGGAGGAAATTCCTGCTGCAACTGACAATGACACTGAGGAATTGAAGGCTAGACGAAAGCAGCGTCAGGAAGATGATTTCATGTGTCGTGGTCATATTTTGAATGCTCTGGACAAACATGTGTACAATGCACATCGGAGTATTGGGACTGCAAAGGGATTGTGGACTGCGCTTGACAACAAATACAAGATTTCTGAAGCAAGCAACAAGAAATTCCTGATTTGCAATTTCATGGATTTTAAGATGGTTGACAGTAAGTCAATCATTGCCCAGGTCAGTGAACTTTTACTCATAGTTAATCATCTTAAGGATGCTGGAATTGATCTTGTTTCTGCGTTTGTTGTTGGGGTTATTATTTCTCGTCTCCCCCCTTCTTGGAATGGTTATAAGAAGAAACTTAAGCATGCTGAGACTGACTATGATTTAGAGGCCTTACAACGTCATTTTCGCATAGAAGAGGACTCTCGTAAGCGAGAACTTAAGGATAGTCCACATTCTGAAAACCATTCTAAGGTGAATAGCGTAGAAGAATCTAAAACACCGAATTCCTTGAAACCTAAGAATGATACTCAGTTTAAGAAGCATCCCAACAAGAAGAGTAAGAAGAAGGGCGCTGTCGGCCCTTGCTACTTCTGTGACAAACCCGACCATTTTGCTCGTGACTGTCGTCTCAAAAAGAAACAACAGCAGAACCAGAAAAAGGAGGCAAATATGGTCGATGACAAACTTGTGATCGTGGTGCAAGCCGCCAATGCTGTTGCTGAAACTGGGGGTGGTTTCAAGGGGGCAACGCCCCCGGAAGAATTTTTTGAACTGACGGTTTTATTTGGCCGATAAAAGCCTGTTCGAAAATTTCGAATCCAAAAGACACCATTGATGTCTGTTGATGAAGGAACCTGACGTTTCGTGAATAGAAACCTGTTGGCGAATAAAAACCTATTCCCAACAGGTGCAAAACCCTTTATAAATATCTTCTCCCAGTTTCTTTTAACATATAAGAAAAATCAATCTGTTTTCTCTGTTTCAAAAAGCATCATCAGAAATCAGAAATCTCTTTGTGTGTTCTTGATTGAATCAAGGGGTACAAACCTTGAATTCAGTTTTCGTTGCAGGGCTTTCATTGTATCCTGAAGGCAATATTTCGCATACCTGTTGTAATCGCCAATTGTTATTGGGAGGGTAGAAATATTTGTCTAAAAGAAATTTATACAAGCCTTGAAAGTTTTGGAGTGCAACACTTTCTTCTCTGATTCATTCATCCTTTGTGAAACCCAATTTTTTTCCAACAGTTTTTAGACAAATATCTTCTGGCAATGGAGGGTGAATCTTCGAATTCGAATGCTACTGCTCAATCTCTGCAAGTGATGAACCAAACCTTTACTCGATTGGAACGTTTTGATGGTGAAGGTTTTACCCGTTGGCAAGAGACTGTGAAGTTTTTCCTGATCACCATCAAGTTGTGGTACATACTTGAAGATGGATTGGAGGAAATTCCTGCTGCAACTGACAATGACACTGAGGAATTGAAGGCTAGACGAAAGCAGCGTCAGGAAGATGATTTCATGTGTCGTGGTCATATTTTGAATGCTCTGGACAAACATGTGTACAATGCACATCGGAGTATTGGGACTGCAAAGGGATTATGGACTGCGCTTGACAACAAATACAAGATTTCTGAAGCAAGCAACAAGAAATTCCTGATTTGCAATTTCATGGATTTTAAGATGGTTGACAGTAAGTCAATCATTGCCCAGGTCAGTGAACTTTTACTCATAGTTAATCATCTTAAGGATGCTGGAATTGATCTTGTTTCTGCGTTTGTTGTTGGGGTTATTATTTCTCGTCTCCCCCCTTCTTGGAATGGTTATAAGAAGAAACTTAAGCATGCTGAGACTGACTATGATTTAGAGGCCTTACAACGTCATCTTCGCATAGAAGAGGACTCTCGTAAGCGAGAACTTAAGGATAGTCCACATTCTGAAAACCATTCTAAGGTGAATAGCGTAGAAGAATCTAAAACACCGAATTCCTTGAAACCTAAGAATGATACTCAGTTTAAGAAGCATCCCAACAAGAAGAGTAAGAAGAAGGGCGCTGGCGGCCCTTGCTACTTCTGTGACAAACCCGACCATTTTGCTCGTGACTGTCGTCTCAAAAAGAAACAACAGCAGAACCAGAAAAAGGAGGCAAATATGGTCGATGACAAACTTGTGATCGTGGTGCAAGCCGCCAATGCTGTTGCTGAAACTGGGGGTGGATGGTGGTACGACAATGGTGCAACCATCCATATCTGTAAGGATAGAAATCTTTACAAGACATACGAACCGGTTAGTGGAGAAGGAAACGATGTTGTCTCCGCAAACGGTCAACGCAGCAAAGTTATTGGGAAAGGCACTGTTGAACTCTCGTTTACTTCGGGAAAGACTGTGACTCTTACTAATGTTTTACATGTCCCTGACATCGTGAAGAACCTTGTTTCCGGCGACCTTGTTATGAAGGCTGGATTCAAGACGACCTATGAGTCTAATAAGTTTGTGTTGTCCAAAAATGGTGTGTTTGTTGGACAAGGATATGCTTGTAATGGGATGATTAAGCTTAATTTAATAAATAATGGTTCTGCTTATATTGTTGACTCTGTTAATTTATGGCATGGTAGATTAGGGCATGTGAATTATGGTTCTCTTGGAAACATGAATCGATTAGGCTTGATTTCTGATTGCAATTTTGATCATGCTTCTAAATGTGAAATATGTGTGCAAGCAAAGATAACTAGAATTTCCCATAAGTCTGTAGTACGAAATTCTTCCTTACTTGAATTAGTACATAGTGATGTGGGTGATTTGCATGGTTCTGCCACTCGTGGTGGAAATAAGTATTATGTCACTTTTATAGAAGATAGTACTAGATATGCTTATACATATTTAATGAAATCTAAGGATGAAGTCTTTGATAAATTTAGGATTTATAAAGCAGAAGTAGAGACACAATTAGAGCACAAAATTAAGATTTTACGTTCTGATCGTGGTGGTGAATACTTTCCTACTGAATTTAATTCCTTTTGTCAAGAGCATGGTTTAGTTCATCAACGTACTGCACCTTACACACCTCAACAAAATGGTATGGCTGAAAGGAAAAATAGAACTTTGATTGATATGGTTAATTGCATGCTTATAAGTTCTGGTTTGCCTAATTCTTTGTGGGGTGAAGCTATGTTGTCTGCATGTTATATTTTGAATAGAATTCCTTTGAAAAAGAAGAGTGTTTCTCCTTATGAGTTGTGGTTTAAGAGGAAACCAAACTTGAGAAGACTTAAAGTCTGGGGTTGTTTAGCATATGTTTGAAAGCCTGATCCCAAAAGACCAAAGTTGGGAAACAGGGCTTATAAATGTGCTTTTGTGGGATACTCTCTTAATAGTATCACCTACAGATTTATAAACCTTGACACTTTTGAGATTATAGAATCTGTAGATGTGGAATTCTTTGAGAACTTAAATAGGAACAGTTCTCAAATGCAACCCATGGAGAATCCATTGTTACCTGATCTAGAACCTATGGAGATTGATAACAATGATGAAAATCCCTCTCCTACTCATGACAATGATATTTCAGTGCCTACTGAAGATATCGAACCTAGAAGGAGTAAGAGAGGAAGGATTGAGAAAAAGCCTGATCCAAACTTTATTTATTACCTTGTAGAGGCAAATAAGAATAGAATTCTTAGTGTTAACCAGTATGTTATGCATATTAATGATGACCCTAAAACTTATGCTGAAGCCATGAGTTCTAGAGATGCAAATTTCTGGAAAGAAGCCATCAATGATGAAAAGCATTCGCTTTTGACTAACGGGACTTGGGTATTAGTAAATTTACCTCCTGGTGCTAAAGCAATAGGAAGTAAATGGATATTCAAGAGAAAGTTGAGAGCTGATGGTGAAGTTGATAAGTTTAAGGCAAGGCTAGTTGCCAAGGGTTATAAACAAAGACATGGTATTGATTACTTTGATACATATGCTCCTGTTGCCCGCATCTCATCCATTCGTTGCTTGATTGCACTTGCTTCTATTCATAAGTTGGTTGTGCATCAAATGGATGTCAAAACTGCTTTTCTAAATGGGGATTTAGAAGAAGAGATATATATGGAACAACCTGAAGGTTTCATATCACCAGGCCAAGAGAAGAAAGTTTGCAAGTTAGTGAAATCTCTCTATGGTTTGAAGCAAGCCCCTATGCAATGGCATGAGAAGTTTGATAAAGTAGTTTTGTCATATGATTTTGTGGTGAATGATGCGGACAAATGTATCTATAGTAAGCATGATAGTTCTGGTTGTGTGATTCTCTGTTTGTATGTTGATGATATGTTAATCTTTGGGTCTGACATATCTGTTGTGGAAGAAACAAAGAAGTTTCTTAGTTCTAACTTTGATATGAAGGATTTAGGAGAGGCTGATGTAATCTTGGGAATTAAGATCCTAAGAAAGGGAGATGAGTTGGTTTTAACTCAATCTCATTATATTGAGAAATTTCTCAAGAAATATGGTCACTTTGATGACAATCCAGCACCTACTCCTTTAGACCATACTATCAAGTTAATGAAGAACACCGGCTGTACTCATGCTCAACTTGAGTATTCTAGTGTTATTGGGAGTCTTATGTACGCTATGCATTGCACAAGACCGGACATAGCCCAAGCCGTGGGAATATTATGTCGTTTCTCAAGTAATCCAGGATATGAACACTGGAAAGCAGTTTCAAGAGTTATGGCTTACTTGAAAGGAACAATAAATTTTGGTTTGCATTACCAAGGCTATCCCGCTGCACTAGAGGGGTACAGCGATGCTAACTGGAACAATGTAGAATCAAATTCCAAGTCAACTTCTGGATGGATTTTTACATTAGGGGGTGCTGCTGTGTCTTGGAGTTCCAAGAAGCAGACTTGTATTTCTGATTCAACAATGTTGTCAGAATTGATAGCTTTAACTGATGCATGTAAGGAGGCAGATTGGCTTAGAAACCTACTTATGGAAATTCCTTTTTGGAAGAAGCCAACTCCGGCGGTCTTGATTAATTGTGATAATCAAGCTACAATCTATAATGTCTCTAATAAGACTTATAATGGAAAGTCTAGACATGCAAGTCTTAGACACTACATGGTTAGGCAACTACTCAAGAGGGAAGTAGTTACGGTTAACTTTATTGAATCAAAGAGGAATTTGGCAGACCCATTTACGAAAAGTCTACCAAGTTCAGTGGTTTCAATAAAAAGGAAAGAAATGGGACTAAGGTCTGTGAAGGAAGTTTGATCTCCCATAGCAGAAACCCAACCTATGTTTTGAAAAGGATAAACAAGGTTCAATGTGGTACCAACAAGTTATGGATGTGGATTATGGAGCACTAATATAAAAACTTCCCATTTCTTATTAGTGCTGGTTTCTGCAAGAAAATAGGATGGATGTAAATCCTTAATGAGTCTATGATTAGTAAAAGGTGTATCGCAGAAACACCTTCGAGACTTACCTATATGAGTATGGAAATAAGGCCGTTTACTAAGAGAAGAAGACCTTTCTCTAAAGAAGACTCATGAACAAGGATATAAGCACATGGCCATTAACGTGCTTGGCTACAGAACACATGATTTTATGAAATCAGTATGTGTGGAGACTCCGGTTTTATCATAAGGGGTACTTGGTTCAAGACTGGTTTCACCAAAGAACCTCGATAAGGCTTTGAGTTTCTTACACTAAGTGAAGGTTCAAATCCAAAAAATACCTATCATTTATGTGTTGATTTCAACGATGATGCTTAGTCTCAATTGTGCTTGAACTACGTTGGCTTGATCCCACTCGGGTACGTAGGCAGTCATTTCGGTGATGCAGTCACTCTGATTTAAAAGTTTTAACTTTGTTTTATGGTTTTTGAAAATAGGGGGAGAATGTTGGAATATTTTCAACGCCGCTAACCAAAAGGGGGTCCTGGGGGGCATCGCCCCCCAGGCTGTGGGTTAGTTTTAGAAATTAATTTGAGGATAGATTGATCTTTTTGTCAAATTTGACACCCCATAACCATTTACAAAAGTTGGGAGAGGAAATCGATAGGCCTCAAATAAAACCCCTGGGCCTCAAATTAGGAAGAATCATTTAGCAAAAAGAGAAAAAAAAAATAATACAACGACGATGATACATGGTGTGGTTGCTATCGGGCCATCAGCATTACCATATATCAGCATGTATCGATTCCATGTGATAGTCGATTCCATCTGTATTCTCATTAGCTTATTAGTGGTGCATGATTTAAGAAGACGCAATCACTAATCTTAAATCCAATCGGACATTGCGGATGGAACACATGCCCAAGAATGTGCAGCCAGAGAGTAACAGTAATTGATCTATCGTCCATGCATGCGATATGAATAGGAGGTAGGATTCGAACTCAAAATCTGAAGCTTGTTGGAATATTTTCAACGCCGCTAACCAAAGGGGGGTCCTGGGGGGCAACGCCCCCGGAAGAATTTTTGAACTGAAGGTTTTATTTGGCCGATAAAAGCCTGTTCGAAAATTTCGAATCCAAAAGACACCATTGATGTCTGTTGATGAAGGAACCTGACGTTTCGTGAATAGAAACCTGTTGGCGAATAAAAAACCTATTCCCAACAGGTGCAAAACCCTTTATAAATAGCTTCTCCCAGTTTCGTTTAACATATAAGAAAAATCAATCTGTTTTCTCTATTTCAAAAAGCATCATCAGAAATCTCTTTGTGTGTTCTTGATTGAATCAAGGGGTACAAACCTTGAATTCAGTTTTCGTTGCAGGGCTTTCATTGTATCCTGAAGGCAATATTTCGCATACCTGTTGTAATCGCCAATTGTTATTGGGAGGGTAGAAATATTTGTCTAAAAGAAATTTATACAAGCCTTGAAATTTTTGGAGTGCAACACTTTCTTCTCTGTGTCATTCATCCTTTGTGAAACCCTATTTTTTCCAACAGTTTTTAGACAAATAATTTCTGGCAATGGAGGGTGAATCTTCGAATTCGAATGCTACTGCTCAATCTCTGCAAGTGATGAACCAAACCTTTACTCGATTGGAACGTTTTGATGGTGAAGGTTTTACCCGTTGGCAAGAGACTGTGAAGTTTTTCCTGATCACCATCAAGTTGTGGTACATACTTGAAGATGGATTGGAGGAAATTCCTGCTGCAACTGACAATGACACTGAGGAATTGAAGGCTAGACGAAAGCAGCGTCAGGAAGATGATTTCATGTGTCGTGGTCATATTTTGAATGCTCTGGACAAACATGTGTACAATGCACATCGGAGTATTGGGACTGCAAAGGGATTGTGGACTGTGCTTGACAACAAATACAAGATTTCTGAAGCAAGCAACAAGAAATTCCTGATTTGCAATTTCATGGATTTTAAGATGGTTGACAGTAAGTCAATCATTGCCCAGGTCAGTGAACTTTTACTCATAGTTAATCATCTTAAGGATGCTGGAATTGATCTTGTTTCTGCGTTTGTTGTTGGGGTTATTATTTCTCGTCTCCCCCCTTCTTGGAATGGTTATAAGAAGAAACTTAAGCATGCTGAGACTTACTATGATTTAGAGGCCTTACAACGTCATCTTCGCATAGAAGAGGACTCTCGTAAGCGAGAACTTAAGGATAGTCCACATTCTGAAAACCATTCTAAGGTGAATAGCGTAGAAGAATCTAAAACACCGAATTCCTTGAAACCTAAGAATGATACTCAATTTAAGAAGCATCCCAACAAGAAGAGTAAGAAGAAGGGCGCTGGCGGCCCTTGCTACTTCTGTGACAAACCCGGCCATTTTGCTCGTGATTGTCGTCTCAAAAAGAAACAACAGCAGAACCAGAAAAAGGAGGCAAATATGGTCGATGACAAACTTGTGATCGTGGTGCAAGCCGCCAATGCTGTTGCTGAAACTGGGGGTGGATGGTGGTACGACAATGGTGCAACCATCCATATCTGTAAGGATAGAAATCTTTACAAGACATACGAACCGGTTAGTGGAGAAGGAAACGATGTTGTCTCCGCAAACGGTCAACGCAACAAAGTTATTGGGAAAGGCACTGTTGAACTCTCGTTTACTTCGGGAAAGACTGTGACTCTTACTAATGTTTTACATGTCCCTGACATCGTGAAGAACCTTGTTTCCGGCGACCTTGTTATGAAGGCTGGATTCAAGACGACCTATGAGTCTAATAAGTTTGTGTTGTCCAAAAATGGTGTGTTTGTTGGACAAGGATATGCTTGTAATGGGATGATTAAGCTTAATTTAATAAATAATGGTTCTGCTTATATTGTTGACTCTGTTAATTTATGGCATGGTAGATTAGGGCATGTGAATTATGGTTCTCTTAGAAACATGAATCGATTAGGCTTGATTTCTGATTGCAATTTTGATCATGCTTCTAAATGTGAAATATGTGTGCAAGCAAAGATAACTAGAATTTCCCATAAGTCTGTAGTACGAAATTCTTCCTTACTTGAATTAGTACATAGTGATGTGGGTGATTTGCATGGTTCAGCCACTCGTGGTGGAAATAAGTATTATGTCACTTTTATAGAAGATAGTACTAGATATGCTTATACATATTTAATGAAATCTAAGGATGAAGTCTTTGATAAATTTAGGATTTATAAAGCAGAAGTAGAGACAAAATTAGAGCACAAAATTAAGATTTTACGTTCTGATCGTGGTGGTGAATACTTTCCTACTGAATTTAATTCCTTTTGTCAAGAGCATGGTTTAGTTCATCAACGTACTGCACCTTACACACCTCAACAAAATGGTATGGCTGAAAGGAAAAATAGAACTTTGATTGATATGGTTAATTGCATGCTTATAAGTTCTGGTTTGCCTAATTCTTTGTGGGGTGAAGCTATGTTGTCTGCATGTTATATTTTGAATAGAATTCCTTTGAAAAAGAAGAGTGTTTCTCCTTATGAGTTGTGGTTTAAGAGGAAACCAAACTTGAGAAGACTTAAAGTCTGGGGTTGTTTAGCATATGTTCGAAAGCCTGATCCCAAAAGACCAAAGTTGGGAAACAGGGCTTATAAATGTGCTTTTGTGGGATACTCTCTTAATAGTATCACCTACAGATTTATAAACCTTGACACTTTTGAGATTATAGAATCTGTAGATGTGGAATTCTTTGAGAACTTAAATAGGAACAGTTCTCAAATGCAACCCATGGAGAATCCATTGTTACCTGATCTAGAACCTATGGAGATTGATAACAATGATGAAAATCCCTCTCCTACTCATGACAATGATATTTCAGTGCCTACTGAAGATATCGAACCTAGAAGGAGTAAGAGAGGAAGGATTGAGAAAAAGCCTGATCCAAACTTTATTTATTACCTTGTAGAGGCAAATAAGAATAAAATTCTTAGTGTTAACCAGTATGTTATGCATACTGATGATGACCCTAAAACCTATGCTGAAGCCATGAGTTCTAGAGATGCAAATTTCTGGAAAGAAGCCATCAATGATGAAAAGCATTCGCTTTTGACTAACGGGACTTGGGTATTAGTAAATTTACCTCCTGGTGCTAAAGCAATAGGAAGTAAATGGATATTCAAGAGAAAGTTGAGAGCTGATGGTGAAGTTGATAAGTTTAAGGCAAGGCTAGTTGCCAAGGGTTATAAACAAAGACATGGTATTGATTACTTTGATACATATGCTCCTGTTGCCCGCATCTCATCCATTCGTTGCTTGATTGCACTTGCTTCTATTCATAAGTTGGTTGTGCATCAAATGGATGTCAAAACTGCTTTTCTAAATGGGGATTTAGAAGAAGAGATATATATGGAACAACCTGAAGGTTTCATATTACCAGGCCAAGAGAAGAAAGTTTGCAAGTTAGTGAAATCTCTCTATGGTTTGAAGCAAGCCCCTATGCAATGGCATGAGAAGTTTGATAAAGTAGTTTTGTCATATGGTTTTGTGGTGAATGATGCGGACAAATGTATCTATAGTAAGCATGATAGTTCTGGTTGTGTGATTCTCTGTTTGTATGTTGATGATATGTTAATATTTGGGTCTGACATATCTGTTGTGGAAGAAACAAAGAAGTTTCTTAGTTCTAACTTTGATATGAAGGATTTAGGAGAGGCTGATGTAATCTTGGGAATTAAGATCCTAAGAAAGGGAGATGAGTTGGTTTTAACTCAATCTCATTATATTGAGAAATTTCTCAAGAAATATGGTCACTTTGATGACAATCCAGCACCTACTCCTTTAGACCATACTATCAAGTTAATGAAGAACACCGGCCGTACTCATGCTCAACTTGAGTATTCTAGTGTTATTGGGAGTCTTATGTACGCTATGCATTGCACAAGACCGGACATAGCCCAAGCCGTGGGAATATTATGTCGTTTCTCAAGTAATCCAGGATATGAACACTGGAAAGCAGTTTCAAGAGTTATGGCTTACTTGAAAGGAACAATAAATTTTGGTTTGCATTACCAAGGCTATCCCGCTGCACTAGAGGGGTACATCGATGCTAACTGGAACAATGTAGAATCAAATTCCAAGTCAACTTCTGGATGGATTTTTACATTAGGGGGTGCTGCTGTGTCTTGGAGTTCCAAGAAGCAGACTTGTATTTCTGATTCAACAATGTTGTCAGAATTGATAGCTTTAACTGATGCATGTAAGGAGGCAGATTGGCTTAGAAACCTACTTATGGAAATTCCTTTTTGGAAGAAGCCAACTCCGGCGGTCTTGATTAATTGTGATAATCAAGCTACAATCTATAATGTCTCTAATAAGACTTATAATGGAAAGTCTAGACATGCAAGTCTTAGACACTACATGGTTAGGCAACTACTCAAGAGGGGAGTAGTTACGGTTAACTTTATTGAATCAAAGAGGAATTTGGCAGACCCATTTACGAAAAGTCTACCAAGTTCAGTGGTTTCAATAAAAAGGAAAGAAATGGGACTAAGGTCTGTGAAGGAAGTTTGATCTCCCATAGCAGAAACCCAACCTATGTTTTGAAAAGGATAAACAAGGTTCAATGTGGTACCAACAAGTTATGGATGTGGATTATGGAGCACTAATATAAAAAACTTCCCATTTCTTATTAGTGCTGGTTTCTGCAAGAAAATAGGATGGATGTAAATCCTTAATGAGTCTATGATTAGTAAAAGGTGTATCGCAGAAACACCTTCGAGACTTACCTATATGAGTATGGAAATAAGGCCGTTTCCTTAGAGAAGAAGACCGTTCTCTAAAGAAGACTCATGAACAAGGATATAAGCACATGGCCATTAACGTGCTTGGCTACAGAACACATGATTTTATGAAATCAATATGTGTGGAGACTCCGGTTTTATCATAAGGGGTACTTGGTTCAAGACTGGTTTCACCATAGAACCTCGATAAGGCTTTGAGTTTCTTACACTAAGTGAAGGTTCAAATCCAAAAAATACCTATCATTTATGTGTTGATTTCAACGATGATGCTTAGTCTCAATTGTGCTTGAACTACGTTGGCTTGATCCCACTCGGGTACGTAGGCAGTCACTTCGGTGATGCAGTCACTCTGATTTAAAAGTTTTAACTTTGTTTTATGGTTTTTGAAAATAGGGGGAGAATGTTGGAATATTTTCAACGCCACTAACCAAAGGGGGGTCCTGGGGGGCATCGCCCCCCAGGCTGTGGTCGACCTGACAGGTCAGGTCGTGGGGGTCCAGGGGAGACCGCCCCTGGTGGGGGTTTCAAGGAGGCAACGCCCCCGGAAGAATTTTTTGAACTGAAGGTTTTATTTGGCCGATAAAAGCCTGTTCGAAAATTTCGAATCCAAAAGACACCATTGATGTCTGTTGATGAAGGAACCTGACGTTTCGTGAATAGAAACCTGTTGGCAAATAAAAAACCTATTCCCAACAGGTGCAAAACCCTTTATAAATAGATTCTCCCAGTTTCGTTTAACATATAAGAAAAATCAATCTGTTTTCTCTATTTCAAAAAGCATCATCAGAAATCAGAAATCTCTTTGTGTGTTCTTGATTGAATCAAGGGGTACAAACCTTGAATTCAGTTTTCGTTGCAGGGCTTTCATTGTATCCTGAAGGCAATATTTCGCATACCTGTTGTAATCGCCAATTGTTATTGGGAGGGTAGAAATATTTGTCTAAAAGAAATTTATACAAGCCTTGAAAGTTTTGGAGTGCAACAATTTCTTCTCTGTGTCATTCATCCTTTGTGAAACCCATTTTTTTCCAACAAAACTTGTTTGTAATTAAATGATATGTATTCAGCGATGCCCATAACTACACAGTCTGAGGATGTGGGTAAAGAGGAGAAGGACATTCCGGAGCTTAGGAATGTGAAAGCTTAGGAATAACATCATTTTTGAAGGTGAAAGCTTAGGAATAACATCATTTTTGAAGGTGAAAATGCGGACATTCAGGGGTTATTCAAAAGTTAAAACCCATTTTTATAACGACAGCCAGTGGTTCTGAGGGGTAATGGCAACTGCAAGATGAAACTTAGCTTATATAAAGACAACTCTCTTTATTGATGTTTAGAAAATCTCTCAAAACTAAACACAAGCTCTAATCTTGCTCATGTGATCAACCACAACTTTGGTGAGCATATATATATATAAACTATGAATTCCTTTTCCTAGTCCTATTACCTTATTACATGTCTTTCCTTTTCTTAGAACTAGATGACTTATAATTCCCTTAGGATTACATCAATTGCCTTTTCTTATCCTAACCAACTTGTTAGAGATTATCTTAGGCTTAATGTTGAAGTTTAACCAACATTCTCCCCGTTAAGCTTCAACCTTACCCGTGACATATCTTGTACTCCAATAAATTGTCTCATTTCTTCAAACTTGATCCGAGCTAATTCCTTTGTCAATATATCTGCTTTCTGCACAGTTCCTGGTATGTGTTCAACGCTGATGATCTCCTTCTGGATACATTCTCGTATGAAATGATACCTTTTGTGAATGTGTTTCGTCTTCCCATGAAACACTGGATTTTTAGTGAGTGCAATTGCAGACTTATTATCAATCTTGATGAGAACTTTTTCAGGTTCTCTTCCTTTGATTTCACCCAACAGTTCTTGAAGCCATATTGATTGTTTAGATGCTTCTGTTGCGGCCATGAACTCAGCTTCACAGGATGAGAGGGCTACAGTGTCTTGCTTCTGTGAACACCATGTAATAGGTGCTTCACCTAGATAAAATATATGACCAGTTGTACCTTTTCCATCATCTTGGTCAATATTATGACTGCTGTCACTATACCCAACAATTCCTTTTGATCCTCCTCGACCATACTTCAATCCACAGCTGATTGTTCCTCTTAGATATCTCAATATCTGCTTTATTACATCACCATGAGACTTGCGTTGACTCTGCATATAACGACTTGCTACTCCTACAGAGAAAGCCAAATCTGGTCTTGTGTATAATAAGTATCTTAGGCATCCAACATTTCTTCTATAACTCGTTGAATCAATCTCTGCTTCTTCTTGTGCCTTTGAAACTTTAAGTCCAAACTCCATTGGTGTCTTAGTTGGATTACAAGTTTCAAATCCTGCTTCTTTCAGAATTCTCCGTGCATAAGCTTCTTGTTTAATCTGAATCCCATCTACTCCTTGATGGACTTCTATGTCAAGGTAATAAGTGAGTTTTCCGAGGTCTGACATCTCAAACTTTGATGATATTTCTCTCTTGAACTCATTGATCACCTTAAGGGAGTTTCCAGTCAAAAATAGATCATCTACATAGACTGCAATTACAAGAAGCGTTCCCTTTTCTTCTCTTCTGTATACTGATGTTTCTTTAGAGCACTTAACAAATATGATTTCTCTTAAGATTTGATCTAACTTTGTATTCCAGGCTCGATGAGCATGTCTTAGACCATATAGAGCTTTTGATAACTTATAAACCTTATGCTCTTGTCCTTTTACTTCAAAACCTTCTGGTTGTTCAACATACACATCTTCTCGCAATTCACCATGTAAGAATGTTGTCTCAACGTCTAAGTGGTGAATTTCCCATGAGTTTGATGCTGCCTCTGCAATTAATAAGCGTATTGTTTCAATTCTAGCAACTGGTGCAAAAACTTCATCAAAATCTATGCATGATTCTTGTACATATCCTTTAGCTACAAGCCTTCCTTTGTATTTATTGACAGTACCATCAGCATTCCGTTTTATTTTGAAGATCCACTTAAGACCAATCACTTTTACCCCACCTGGCTTATCAACTAGGAACCAAGTCTTGTTTCTGTTGATTGAAATAATTTCTTCTCTACATGCTTGTATCCATTTAGTCGAGACCTTTGCTTCCTGAAAATTCCTTGGTTCATCATTAACAGAAAGTAGCATAATCTCACATTCTTCTGCAGCTTGAAGAACATAATCCTCCAGATACTGTGGCTTTTGTATCTGTCTTGTTGATTTTCACAGTGGAATGGGTTGAGTTATTTCATCGATCTCCTATTCTTCTTCTTCTACTTCTACTTCTTCGTTATTCTCAGTGTTTTCATTATTCTCTTCTTCTTCTTGATTAACATCATTGTTTCCATTGGTATTGATGATTATGGGTCCTTCGCCTTCATCAATTACTTGACCCCATCTCATGTGAAACATTCCTGGATCCCTACTTGGTCCATCATTAGTTTCTTTCCAGTTCCAGTTTTTTTTTCATCGAATACCACATCTCGACTCACTATTACTCTTTTCGTTGTTGGATTGAATAGTCTGTAAGCTTTGGATCCAGGCTCAATTCCTAGATGCACAAGAGTCTGAGATCGATCATCCAGTTTCTTAAGAGTTGCAGAATCAACTTTTGTGTATGCTTTGCAACCAAACACTCTTAAATGATCTATGTTTGGTTTTCTCTTTCGCAAACTTTCATATGGAGTCATGTCTTTCAGAGCTTTCTTAGGTTTCCTGTTTATTAGGTATGTGGAGTGTCGTACAGCTTCTCCTCATAGATAATTAGGTACCTGCATAGCCTTTAAAGAACTTCTTGTCATCTCCATTAGAGTCCTGTTTCTCCTCTCCACCACTCCGTTTTGTTGTGGTGTATATGGTGTTGTGAGTTGCCTTTTTAAATGTTGTGGTAGCCCTCGAACCATCTTGTTCTGAGACATAGTTTTTAAGGTTCTGAAACTTATGTATCCTAACCTTGCGTACCACTTCCATGTCTGATCTTCCAGTCTCATATTCAGACACAATGGCCTTCCAATCATGAGACTTATCTTGTAGAGTCTATTCTGTGAGCGTGAGACTCTAACTAAAAGTCTTCCACTTGGGTCATGAACTTTTAGATAATCTTGTCGCATTCTAACATCACATTCAACTTCTGTAGCTTGTCCTAAACTTAGAATGTTGTATTGTAAGTTTGGGATGAAGTAGATGTTTGTGACAAGCTTCTGTTCTCCGGTCTTGCTCTGAAATAGAATTGATCCTTTCCCTTCAATTTCTACAGAAGATCCATCCCCAAACTTCACTTGTCCTTTGATTTTCTCATTGAGTTCAGAAAAGTAGTGTCTCTTACCAGTCATGTGATTGTTGGCTCCATTATCTAAATACAAGATTCCTTCTTCTCCATCCTTTGATTCGTAGTTCTTTGGTATTAGTTTCCCTTCGTTTAAGTATACAACTTTGTGCATGAAAAGAGTTGTATCTGCTTCCATTGTTTCATTCTTATTTGCTTCTTCCATCTTTTGTATTCTTTCAGGGCATACAGAGGAGAAGTGTCCTGGTTTATTACATCTGTAACAAATAATGTTTGATTTATCCTTCTTTTCTTTCCCTTGGTTTTAATCATTCTGACTTGTTGTTCTATCCTGTGAGTTAAACCTTCCTCCCCTTCCTCGGCCTCTGTTTACTCTATCACCTCTTCCACGACCTCTTCCTCTTGTCGCAGAGTTTTGTTGGTAAGAGTTTGTGTACAAGAGTTTTCCTTGAGTTTCTCCATTGTTTTCTTCATCAAGGATTCTCTCTCCATATGCTTTCAATCTTCCAATTATATCTTCATAGCTAGTCTTCTTTAAATCTAATACTTGTTCGAGAGAAGCTATGATATGAATATACTTGGATCTTGGTAAACTATTGAGAAACTTCTTTTCCAGTTTATCTTCATCAATGGATTGTCCAAGTGACGCAGCTTTTGAGGCTATCTCTGATAGATTTCCTGCAAAGCTATCAATAGTATCAGTGTCTTTCATCTTCATTCTTTCAAATTCAGACATTAAGGTTTGCAGACGGGCTTCTTTAACTCGATCAGCTCCGAGATTACGTGCCTTTATTGCATCCCAAATTTTCTTTGAAGTTTCCTGTTCACCAACTTGTAGAACAAGACATTCTGGTATTGCTTGAAAGAGTAATCAAATGGCAACATTGTTTTTGTCTGGGTCCAATGTACCAGGATCAATTGTTTCTCAAACTTTGTAGATTTTCATCAGTACCTTCATTCTCATGGCCCATACTGTGTAGTTTGTGGAGTTGAGGATTGGAACTTGTATTGATGGTGGCGTGAAATCTTTTGCACGTATGATGGTGCTCTCGTCTCCGATGGATCGGTGTAGACAAGCTCTGATACCAATTAATGGCAATTGCAAGATGAAACTTAGCTTATATAAAGACAACTCTCTTTATTGATGTTTAGAAAATCTCTCAAAACTAAACACAAGCTCTAATCTTGCTCATATGATCAACCACAACTTTGATGAGCATATACATATAAAACTATGAATTCCTTTTCCTAATCCTATTACCTTATTACATGTTTTTCCTTTTCTTATAACTAGATGACTTATAATTCCCTTAGGATTACATCAATTGCCTTTTCTTATCCTAACCAACTTGTTAGATATTATCTTAGGCTTAATGTTGAAATTTAACCAACAAGGGGAGTGTTATGAACCAAGTTTAATATGCCCTTCCTATCTAAAATTAGGGTTTACATATCTTATCTTGCTCACCAAGTTTTCTATCTCTATACCTACCTGTAAAGATTAACAAAGATTCTCTCACCTTCTCTCCATTTTTATATACTTTTTTTAAGTCTTCTAACTCATCAATTATTGCCCTACACCTACTAGGCACTACCTACTGCTCCGCGCCAAAACAATATTTAATATCAATTTCAGCATCCGTTAGAATACATACAATAATATGCTGAAGAGAATCATATGCTGCTTTCATTGACATGATATTGGAAAGTCTTTGGATCTTTGAGTTGTACTTGTTTCTGAAACTCAAAAAGAGTGAAAAACAAAACAGATCTAAACTCTCAACTGAATCCGATACTGTTTCAAACCATTCCAATGGAAGTCCCCCAATATTTTCATATGAATGGTGGTACTAGTGAAACAAGTTACAATTCGAACTCATCCATGCAGAAAAGAGGTATAGAAGTGACAAAGCCAATAATACAGGAAGCCATACTGGAGATCATTAACTCGATTTCTTCAGGGAATAATATCCCTAAGAGTATAAGTATTGCAGAAATGGGCTGTTCTTCAGGACCCACAGCGTTGTTGGTTGCTTCCTACATCATAGACACAATATACAACAACAAATCTCTTCATGGATCGGATGGTGCCCTTATTGGTTCTCCTCATCCTGAGATTCTCGTATTCCTGAACGACCTTTCTAGCAATGACTTCAACATAATTTTCAAATCCCTGCAAGGTTTTTATGATCAACTCAAGAAAACATATAACAATTTAGGTGATGCTGACGACGGGTATATCAACTCAATGACTTCAACATGCTTTATTGCAGAATCCCAGCTTCCTTTTATGGCAGACTCTTTCCGAGCGGCAGCCTCCATTTTGTTCATTCTTATTACAGTCTCCACTGGCTGTCTCAAGTTAGCTAACAGCCGGGCACTTAGTTATAACTTCTTGTAAATCTTGTCAATTTCTTGTTTACGATTAATGAACATATGAGGCTATTGATACAGAGTCCACAGGGAATCAAGAAGAATAATAAGGGTAATGTTTACATGGCAGAATCGAGCCCACTGTCAGTCCTAGAAGCATACCTGAAGCAATTCGAAAGAGATTTTGGTTCTTTTTTTAAGTGTCGATATGAAGAAATTGCAAAAGGAGGGAAGAATGGTGCTAACGTTCTGCGGTAGAGCTGACGATGCCAGTCCTTCTCGCGGAATGCATTGTTTCATGTGGGGGTTATTAGCAGAGGCACTCAGGGATATGGTCTCACAGGTATAATATTGTTGTGCTTTTTAAACGATAAGTTTCCATGTAGATGGCAATTTTTAATATGTGTCATAACTCATATATATATGAATTTGATCAAGGGGAAGATTGAAGAGGAGAAAGTAGATTCATTTAACATGCCTCTGTATGTACCATCTCCTTCGGAGGTGAGATCTGTAATACTTAACGAAGGGTCATTTATCATTAACCGACTAGAAACATTTGAAGTGACATCGGGAAAAGCGTTTCCTCGCAAGGATGAAGACGATGATGACGACTATATGATAACTGGAAGCAAGAATACTGTGAACTTCATGAGAGCTATATCAGAATCCTTAGTGGTGAGTCATTTTGGGAAAGAGATAATTGAAGAATTGCACAAGAGGTGTAGGGAGATCATTGCACCCCGCTTGTCCAGAGAAGGAAGTAGGAAAACTAAGCATCTTTCCATTGTCATCTCCATGACAAGGAGGTGAAGAAATTACAAACCCTTTCGTATGAATGATTTTGGACTGACTGTAGCTTGTTTGTTTGTTTCTCCTTTTCATTGTTATGGTGTTCTTTATATGTCCAGCAATGTATGTACATCAAGCTCCCTCACTTCGGGATATGATGTGGGTTTGTCAAACATTTGAACTGAAATTTGCAAGCATACAATATTCGACAATGACTCCAATGCAAACCTGCTTGAATAAGCCGATGCGTCTATATATTACTCGTAACAAATGAAGATTACTCATCAGATTCTTCCGTTACTGGTGAACACCAGACAAGTTCTTGAGCTGCGGTCTGAGACCGGTTCGATCCAAGTGCAATGTAACTGCTCTTTAGTGTTGTAGAAATCAAGACCAGAATACTGTCGACTCCCAAAAGTGTGATACTTGCATGTATCGAGTGAATAATATACAATGTCTTCGCCGTGAAATCTTGGGAAGTATATTTTATTCTCCATTTGACTATTTGGAGCGGTTGCTGAGAGACTAGAGGTATTGCTGATGAACAACATATGCTTTCCTAAAATTTCAACCTTAACCCAAAGCTTTTTATCGATATCTAGTCTAAAAAGCTTAATGCAAGTTCTGGAATCGCTTAAAAACACTGCTAAAAGCTTTCCGTCGCATTCTACTAGAAAACTCTGATTTACGGAATTACACGGTCCATGCAGGTCGAGAATTTTCCATGTGCAATCTCTGTATCCAAGACTCCTAATTTCCCTTTGAAGTCCAAGCAATAGAAAACATCTTCATAGAACACTGGATTATTCCTCCATGGGATGAAATCCACACATTTCACTTCCTCGGAAGGTAAGGATAGCGTGCATGTGTTCTCCATATAACCGAAGCTCCAAGAATCAAGTCCTTGCGTAATGTAGAAGAGCCAAACTTGTTGGAATATTTTCAACGCCGCTAACCAAAGGGGGGTCCTGGGGGGCATCGCCCCCCAGGCTGTGGTCGACCTGACAGGTCAGGTCGTGGGGGTCCAGGGGAGACCGCCCCTGGTGGGGGTTTCAAGGAGGCAACGCCCCCGGAAGAATTTTTTGAACTGAAGGTTTTATTTGGCCGATAAAAGCCTGTTCGAAAATTTCGAATCCAAAAGACACCATTGATGTCTGTTGATGAAGGAACCTGACGTTTCGTGAATAGAAACCTGTTGGCAAATAAAAAACCTATTCCCAACAGGTGCAAAACCCTTTATAAATAGCTTCTCCCAGTTTCGTTTAACATATAAGAAAAATCAATCTGTTTTCTCTATTTCAAAAAGCATCATCAGAAATCAGAAATCTCTTTGTGTGTTCTTGATTGAATCAAGGGGTACAAACCTTGAATTCAGTTTTCGTTGCAGGGCTTTCATTGTATCCTGAAGGAAATATTTCGCATACCTGTTGTAATCGCCAATTGTTATTGGGAGGGTAGAAATATTTGTCTAAAAGAAATTTATACAAGCCTTGAAAGTTTTGGAGTGCAACACTTTCTTCTCTGATTCATTCATCCTTTGTGAAACCCAATTTTTTCCAACAGTTTTTAGACAAATATCTTCTGGCAATGGAGGGTGAATCTTCGAATTCGAATGCTACTGCTCAATCTCTGCAAGTGATGAACCAAACCTTTACTCGATTGGAACGTTTTGATGGTGAAGGTTTTACCCGTTGGCAAGAGACTGTGAAGTTTTTCCTGATCACCATCAAGTTGTGGTAAATACTTGAAGATGGATTGGAGGAAATTCCTGCTGCAACTGACAATGACACTGAGGAATTGAAGGCTAGACGAAAGCAGCGTCAGGAAGATGATTTCATGTGTCGTGGTCATATTTTGAATGCTCTGGACAAACATGTGTACAATGCACATCGGAGTATTGGGACTGCAAAGGGATTGTGGACTGCGCTTGACAACAAATACAAGATTTCTGAAGCAAGCAACAAGAAATTCCTGATTTGCAATTTCATGGATTTTAAGATGGTTGACAGTAAGTCAATCATTTCCCAGGTCAGTGAACTTTTACTCATAGTTAATCATCTTAAGGATGCTGGAATTGATCTTGTTTCTGCGTTTGTTGTTGGGGTTATTATTTCTCGTCTCCCCCCTTCTTGGAATGGTTATAAGAAGAAACTTAAGCATGCTGAGACTGACTATGATTTAGAGGCCTTACAACGTCATCTTCGCATAGAAGAGGACTCTCGTAAGCGAGAACTTAAGGATAGTCCACATTCTGAAAACCATTCTAAGGTGAATAGCGTAGAAGAATCTAAAACACCGAATTCCTTGAAACCTAAGAATGATACTCAGTTTAAGAAGCATCCCAACAAGAAGAGTAAGAAGAAGGGCGCTGTCGGCCCTTGCTACTTCTGTGACAAACCCGACCATTTTGCTCGTGACTGTCGTCTCAAAAAGAAACAACATCAGAACCAGAAAAAGGAGGCAAATATGGTCGATGACAAACTTGTGATCGTGGTGCAAGCCGCCAATGCTGTTGCTGAAACTGGGGGTGGTTTCAAGGGGGCAACGCCCCCGGAAGAATTTTTTGAACTGACGGTTTTATTTGGCCGATAAAAGCCTGTTCGAAAATTTCGAATCCAAAAGACACCATTGATGTCTGTTGATGAAGGAACCTGACGTTTCGTGAATAGAAACCTGTTGGCGAATAAAAACCTATTCCCAACAGGTGCAAAACCCTTTATAAATAGCTTCTCCCAGTTTCGTTTAACATATAAGAAAAATCAATCTGTTTTCTCTATTTCAAAAAGCATCATCAGAAATCAGAAATCTCTTTGTGTGTTCTTGATTGAATCAAGGGGTACAAACCTTGAATTCAATTTTTCGTTGCAGGGCTTTCATTGTATCCTGAAGGCAATATTTCGCATACCTGTTGTAATCGCCAATTGTTATTGGGAGGGTAGAAATATTTGTCTAAAAGAAATTTATACAAGCCTTGAAAGTTTTGGAGTGCAACACTTTCTTCTCTGTGTCATTCATCCTTTGTGAAACCCTATTTTTTCCAACAGTTTTTAGACAAATAATTTCTGGCAATGGAGGGTGAATCTTCGAATTCGAATGCTACTGCTCAATCTCTGCAAGTGATGAACCAAACCTTTACTCGATTGGAACGTTTTGATGGTGAAGGTTTTACCCGTTGGCAAGAGACTGTGAAGTTTTTCCTGATCACCATCAAGTTGTGGTACATACTTGAAGATGGATTGGAGGAAATTCCTGCTGCAACTGACAATGACACTGAGGAATTGAAGGCTAGACGAAAGCAGCGTCAGGAAGATGATTTCATGTGTCGTGGTCATATTTTGAATGCTCTGGACAAACATGTGTACAATGCACATCGGAGTATTGGGACTGCAAAGGGATTGTGGACTGTGCTTGACAACAAATACAAGATTTCTGAAGCAAGCAACAAGAAATTCCTGATTTGCAATTTCATGGATTTTAAGATGGTTGACAGTAAGTCAATCATTGCCCAGGTCAGTGAACTTTTACTCATAGTTAATCATCTTAAGGATGCTGGAATTGATCTTGTTTCTGCGTTTGTTGTTGGGGTTATTATTTCTCGTCTCCCCCCTTCTTGGAATGGTTATAAGAAGAAACTTAAGCATGCTGAGACTTACTATGATTTAGAGGCCTTACAACGTCATCTTCGCATAGAAGAGGACTCTCGTAAGCGAGAACTTAAGGATAGTCCACATTCTGAAAACCATTCTAAGGTGAATAGCGTAGAAGAATCTAAAACACCGAATTCCTTGAAACCTAAGAATGATACTCAATTTAAGAAGCATCCCAACAAGAAGAGTAAGAAGAAGGGCGCTGGCGGCCCTTGCTACTTCTGTGACAAACCCGGCCATTTTGCTCGTGATTGTCGTCTCAAAAAGAAACAACAGCAGAACCAGAAAAAGGAGGCAAATATGGTCGATGACAAACTTGTGATCGTGGTGCAAGCCGCCAATGCTGTTGCTGAAACTGGGGGTGGATGGTGGTACGACAATGGTGCAACCATCCATATCTGTAAGGATAGAAATCTTTACAAGACATACGAACCGGTTAGTGGAGAAGGAAACGATGTTGTCTCCGCAAACGGTCAACGCAACAAAGTTATTGGGAAAGGCACTGTTGAACTCTCGTTTACTTCGGGAAAGACTGTGACTCTTACTAATGTTTTACATGTCCCTGACATCGTGAAGAACCTTGTTTCCGGCGACCTTGTTATGAAGGCTGGATTCAAGACGACCTATGAGTCTAATAAGTTTGTGTTGTCCAAAAATGGTGTGTTTGTTGGACAAGGATATGCTTGTAATGGGATGATTAAGCTTAATTTAATAAATAATGGTTCTGCTTATATTGTTGACTCTGTTAATTTATGGCATGGTAGATTAGGGCATGTGAATTATGGTTCTCTTAGAAACATGAATCGATTAGGCTTGATTTCTGATTGCAATTTTGATCATGCTTCTAAATGTGAAATATGTGTGCAAGCAAAGATAACTAGAATTTCCCATAAGTCTGTAGTACGAAATTCTTCCTTACTTGAATTAGTACATAGTGATGTGGGTGATTTGCATGGTTCAGCCACTCGTGGTGGAAATAAGTATTATGTCACTTTTATAGAAGATAGTACTAGATATGCTTATACATATTTAATGAAATCTAAGGATGAAGTCTTTGATAAATTTAGGATTTATAAAGCAGAAGTAGAGACAAAATTAGAGCACAAAATTAAGATTTTACGTTCTGATCGTGGTGGTGAATACTTTCCTACTGAATTTAATTCCTTTTGTCAAGAGCATGGTTTAGTTCATCAACGTACTGCACCTTACACACCTCAACAAAATGGTATGGCTGAAAGGAAAAATAGAACTTTGATTGATATGGTTAATTGCATGCTTATAAGTTCTG
The DNA here is from genome assembly GCF_003573695.1 of Papaver somniferum. Lineage (NCBI taxonomy): Eukaryota > Viridiplantae > Streptophyta > Magnoliopsida > Ranunculales > Papaveraceae > Papaver > Papaver somniferum. The sequence goes on from NC_039359.1 coordinate 152,617,733, forward strand.
GTTTGCCTAATTCTTTGTGGGGTGAAGCTATGTTGTCTGCATGTTATATTTTGAATAGAATTCCTTTGAAAAAGAAGAGTGTTTCTCCTTATGAGTTGTGGTTTAAGAGGAAACCAAACTTGAGAAGACTTAAAGTCTGGGGTTGTTTAGCATATGTTCGAAAGCCTGATCCCAAAAGACCAAAGTTGGGAAACAGGGCTTATAAATGTGCTTTTGTGGGATACTCTCTTAATAGTATCACCTACAGATTTATAAACCTTGACACTTTTGAGATTATAGAATCTGTAGATGTGGAATTCTTTGAGAACTTAAATAGGAACAGTTCTCAAATGCAACCCATGGAGAATCTATTGTTACCTGATCTAGAACCTATGGAGATTGATAACAATGATGAAAATCCCTCTCCTACTCATGACAATGATATTTCAGTGCCTACTGAAGATATCGAACCTAGAAGGAGTAAGAGAGGAAGGATTGAGAAAAAGCCTGATCCAAACTTTATTTATTACCTTGTAGAGGCAAATAAGAATAGAATTCTTAGTGTTAACCAGTATGTTATGCATACTGATGATGACCCTAAAACTTATGCTGAAGCCATGAGTTCTAGAGATGCAAATTTCTGGAAAGAAGCCATCAATGATGAAAAGCATTCGCTTTTGACTAACGGGACTTGGGTATTAGTAAATTTACCTCCTGGTGCTAAAGCAATAGGAAGTAAATGGATATTCAAGAGAAAGTTGAGAGCTGATGGTGAAGTTGATAAGTTTAAGGCAAGGCTAGTTGCCAAGGGTTATAAACAAAGACATGGTATTGATTACTTTGATACATATGCTCCTGTTGCCCGCATCTCATCCATTCGTTGCTTGATTGCACTTGCTTCTATTCATAAGTTGGTTGTGCATCAAATGGATGTCAAAACTGCTTTTCTAAATGGGGATTTAGAAGAAGAGATATATATGGAACAACCTGAAGGTTTCATATTACCAGGCCAAGAGAAGAAAGTTTGCAAGTTAGTGAAATCTCTCTATGGTTTGAAGCAAGCCCCTATGCAATTGCATGAGAAGTTTGATAAAGTAGTTTTGTCATATGGTTTTGTGGTGAATGATGCGGACAAATGTATCTATAGTAAGCATGATAGTTCTGGTTGTGTGATTCTCTGTTTGTATGTTGATGATATGTTAATCTTTGGGTCTGACATATCTGTTGTGGAAGAAACAAAGAAGTTTCTTAGTTCTAACTTTGATATGAAGGATTTAGGAGAGGCTGATGTAATCTTGGGAATTAAGATCCTAAGAAAGGGAGATGAGTTGGTTTTAACTCAATCTCATTATATTGAGAAATTTCTCAAGAAATATGGTCACTTTGATGACAATCCAGCACCTACTCCTTTAGACCATACTATCAAGTTAATGAAGAACACCGGCCGTACTCATGCTCAACTTGAGTATTCTAGTGTTATTGGGAGTCTTATGTACGCTATGCATTGCACAAGACCGGACATAGCCCAAGCCGTGGGAATATTATGTCGTTTCTCAAGTAATCCAGGATATGAACACTGGAAAGCAGTTTCAAGAGTTATGGCTTACTTGAAAGGAACAATAAATTTTGGTTTGCATTACCAAGGTTATCCCGCTGCACTAGAGGGGTACAGCGATGCTAACTGGAACAATGTAGAATCAAATTCCAAGTCAACTTCTGGATGGATTTTTACATTAGGGGGTGCTGCTGTGTCTTGGAGTTCCAAGAAGCAGACTTGTATCTCTGATTCAACAATGTTGTCAGAATTGATAGCTTTAACTGATGCATGTAAGGAGGCAGATTGGCTTAGAAACCTACTTATGGAAATTCCTTTTTGGAAGAAGCCAACTCCGGCGGTCTTGATTAATTGTGATAATCAAGCTACAATCTATAATGTCTCTAATAAGACTTATAATGGAAAGTCTAGACATGCAAGTCTTAGACACTACATTGTTAGGCAACTACTCAAGAGGGGAGTAGTTACGGTTAACTTTATTGAATCAAAGAGGAATTTGGCAGACCCATTTACGAAAAGTCTACCAAGTTCAGTGGTTTCAATAAAAAGGAAAGAAATGGGACTAAGGTCTGTGAAGGAAGTTTGATCTCCCATAGCAGAAACCCAACCTATGTTTTGAAAAGGATAAACAAGGTTCAATGTGGTACCAACAAGTTATGGAAGTAGATTATGGAGCACTAATATAAAAACTTCCCATTTATTATTAGTGCTGGTTTCTGCAAGAAAATAGGATGGATGTAAATCCTTAATGAGTCTATGATTAGTAAAAGGTGTATCGCAGAAACACCTTCGAGACTTACCTATATGAGTATGGAAATAAGGCCGTTTCCTAAGAGAAGAAGACCGTTCTCTAAAGAAGACTCATGAACAAGGATATAAGCACATGGCCATTAACGTGCTTGGCTACAGAACACATGATTTTATGAAATCAATATGTGTGGAGACTCCGGTTTTATCATAAGGGGTACTTGGTTCAAGACTGGTTTCACCATAGAACCTCGATAAGGCTTTGAGTTTCTTACACTAAGTGAAGGTTCAAATCCAAAAGATACCTATCATTTATGTGTTGATTTCAACGATGATGCTTAGTCTCAATTGTGCTTGAACTACGTTGGCTTGATCCCACTCGGGTACGTAGGCAGTCACTTCGGTGATGCAGTCACTCTGATTTAAAAGTTTTAACTTTGTTTTATGGTTTTTGAAAATAGGGGGAGAATGTTGGAATATTTTCAACACCGCTTACCAAAGGGGGGTCCTGGGGGGCATCGCCCCCCCAGGCTGTGGTCGACCGGACATACCCAAGCCGGCCGTACTCATGCTCAACTTGAGTATTCTAGTGTTATTGGGAGTCTTATGTACGCTATGCATTGCACAAGACCGGACATAGCCCAAGCCGTGGGAATATTATGTCGTTTCTCAAGTAATCCAGGATATGAACACTGGAAAGCAGTTTCAAGAGTTATGGCTTACTTGAAAGGAACAATAAATTTTGGTTTGCATTACCAAGGCTATTCCGCTGCACTAGAGGGGTACAGCGATGCTAACTGGAACAATGTAGAATCAAATTCCAAGTCAACTTCTGGATGGATTTTTACATTAGGGGGTGCTGCTGTGTCTTGGAGTTCCAAGAAGCAGACTTGTATTTCTGATTCAACAATGTTGTCAGAATTGATAGCTTTAACTGATGCATGTAAGGAGGCAGATTGGTTTAGAAACCTACTTATGGAAATTCCTTTTTGGAAGAAGCCAACTCCGGCGGTCTTGATTAATTGTGATAATCAAGCTACAATCTATAATGTCTCTAATAAGACTTATAATGGAAAGTCTAGACATGCAAGTCTTAGACACTACATGGTTAGGCAACTACTCAAGAGGGGAGTAGTTACGGTTAACTTTATTGAATCAAAGAGGAATTTGGCAGACCCATTTACGAAAAGTCTACCAAGTTCAGTGGTTTCAATAAAAAGGAAAGAAATGGGACTAAGGTCTGTGAAGGAAGTTTGATCTCCCATAGCAGAAACCCAACCTATGTTTTGAAAAGGATAAACAAGGTTCAATGTGGTACCAACAAGTTATGGATGTGGATTATGGAGCACTAATATAAAAAACTTCCCATTTCTTATTAGTGCTGGTTTCTGCAAGAAAATAGGATGGATGTAAATCCTTAATGAGTCTATGATTAGTAAAAGGTGTATCGCAGAAACACCTTCGAGACTTACCTATATGAGTATGGAAATAAGGCCGTTTCCTTAGAGAAGAAGACCGTTCTCTAAAGAAGACTCATGAACAAGGATATAAGCACATGGCCATTAACGTGCTTGGCTACAGAACACATGATTTTATGAAATCAATATGTGTGGAGACTCCGGTTTTATCATAAGGGGTACTTGGTTCAAGACTGGTTTCACCATAGAACCTCGATAAGGCTTTGAGTTTCTTACACTAAGTGAAGGTTCAAATCCAAAAAATACCTATCATTTATGTGTTGATTTCAACGATGATGCTTAGTCTCAATTGTGCTTGAACTACGTTGGCTTGATCCCACTCGGGTACGTAGGCAGTCACTTCGGTGATGCAGTCACTCTGATTTAAAAGTTTTAACTTTGTTTTATGGTTTTTGAAAATAGGGGGAGAATGTTGGAATATTTTCAACGCCACTAACCAAAGGGGGGTCCTGGGGGGCATCGCCCCCCAGGCTGTGGTCGACCTGACAGGTCAGGTCGTGGGGGTCCAGGGGAGACCGCCCCTGGTGGGGGTTTCAAGGAGGCAACGCCCCCGGAAGAATTTTTTGAACTGAAGGTTTTATTTGGCCGATAAAAGCCTGTTCGAAAATTTCGAATCCAAAAGACACCATTGATGTCTGTTGATGAAGGAACCTGACGTTTCGTGAATAGAAACCTGTTGGCAAATAAAAAACCTATTCCCAACAGGTGCAAAACCCTTTATAAATAGCTTCTCCCAGTTTCGTTTAACATATAAGAAAAATCAATCTGTTTTCTCTATTTCAAAAAGCATCATCAGAAATCAGAAATCTCTTTGTGTGTTCTTGATTGAATCAAGGGGTACAAACCTTGAATTCAGTTTTCGTTGCAGGGCTTTCATTATATCCTGAAGGCAATATTTCGCATACCTGTTGTAATCGCCAATTGTTATTGGGAGGGTAGAAATATTTGTCTAAAAGAAATTTATACAAGCCTTGAAAGTTTTGGAGTGCAACAATTTCTTCTCTGTGTCATTCATCCTTTGTGAAACCCATTTTTTTCCAACAAAACTTGTTTGTAATTAAATGATATGTATTCAGCGATGCCCATAACTACACAGTCTGAGGACGTGGGTAAAGAGGAGAAGGACATTCCGGAGCAATTATAACTTGGAAACTCATCAGGTAAGTCAGGAAGATGAATCACTGCTCTTGTGAATGGGTTGTAGAAGAATATGGTTCTACTATGGCCTTTAGTCATTAGTAGCCAACCACCGTTTGAGAAGCGAATTATGGCATCTTTGGAGATATCAGACGGGTTTATGAAAAACTTGTCATTGTATATTGGTTCTGCTAGGTTGTAAGCGCCACCCTTTGTTTTAAGGAAAACCAGCCATGGAGATGAAGATGCATATCGCATGCATTTCATCTTTGTGGTAGTTGCGAGTCGATTCTCTCTACAAACCGCACGAAAATGTAAGTAATCCAGTGAATGGAGATAACTTGAAATCAGTTCCAATGTGTCCTGACACAAACTACCCCAAGTTGTATTTCTTGATTCTTCTTCTAAGTTTATACTATCTTTTATTTCCTCTTTAGCCTTAATAATAACATCTTTCCCTGCATCATTTCCTATTACTGTTGGTTGCTTTCTTTTCCCATCAAGAGCCCTAAGCGTTGTCGTCCAACTAGGCGACAGCCATGGTGTTGGTAAATTAGGACAAGGTAGAGAAAACCCGATACTCCCATCCTCAATGTCAAATTTGTATAACGTCTTGTCATTATCCAGCACAAAAAATATGTAACCCTTCGTAAGGCCTAACTCTGTTGTCGAGCAAGACCGTGCGGTAGTACCTTCGCTATCTAAAAAAAGAACATGATCACCTGAACTTTTCAATTCCTTCCAAACCATCAAAGAAAAATCCAACCTAAAAACTTCGAACTCAGTAATATCTGTCTTACGGAAGTATGTGTATGTATCATAGTAGTGTCTTACAACCTTGAATACCTCATCACGTGACTCGACGACATATGTTTTTGAACACCTGAACGGTGATGATGTTTCTCCGGCCGATAACTTTATATCTTTCATGCAGAATGGAGTTACCTTTAAGACATTTTCATCATCTTGGAAGTCATATTTTTCGTAATAACTAGACTTTTGTTGTGTTTCTTTTTCGATCTCCAACAACTCGCCACCAAAAGAAATAATGTATAAGTTACTTTTTAGACAAATATAAGTCCTGCAATTCTTTTAATAGACCTAGGAAAATTTTGTTGCCTCCATTGTTTATCTCCAGGGTGACAATATAATAGAAAGTAGGAAGAAAGACTTTCTTTGTGATCTCCATATAGAAAAAGGACGTACACGGTGGTGTCACAGATATTATTATTACTTGGAGGCGAGTATATCACATAACCATATGATACATGCTTAATCATCCAATGAAAGGAGAAGGCAGTTGAATTTTCTCTGATGTCTCCGGATTCCATAAAAAACAATCTGAATACTTGGAGCGTGAGTCATTTTCTTCGTCAACCAACATAATTAACCATCCTTCATGGGAAGGAGATTGGCAATATGAATGATAACGCACCTCCGGTATCCTTTTTTCTGTAAGTTTTGTTGCTAGGGTCTAATGGATCGACAAAAACTTGAAATTTCCCATTCTTGCCATATGGGAATACAAGCCATGGGTGTACCATGGGACAAGGTGGACTACCACATCCACTTCTGTTTTCTACTGATAACTTGTCCATGAATTGAGAAATTATTTGGGAAAGATGAAGACAAACTGTTGAGATTATTAGTCCCACATAGTATGGGCAATCTAAGATCCTGCGATTTATAATTCTATGGGCCTCTCAACTCATTGCCAATTGGTTTTGAGTTGGATGCCCGTATTCTAACATGGTATCAGAGCAGGTTATTTGCGACGAGTCGTTTGACCGCGCCTTTACTCCGCGTCACCCGATTTATTGTCCACGTGTTAGACCCAATGAGGCTACACGTGAGGGGGCGTGTTGAGATTATTAATCCCACATAGTATGGGCAATCTAAGATCCTGCGATTTATAACTCTATGGGCCTCTCCACTCATTGCCAATTGGATTTGAGTTGGATGCGCGTATTCTAACACAAACGAAACAAAGACAGAAAGACTACTTATAAAGAAACAAAAAAAAACACTTAAAACCTTGGTATAAAAGAGAAAAGGATTAGTATCATTAGAACTTCCAAATAAAAATCAGTCTCCTAGTCCAACTCCAAAATAATAATCCGTCTGGATATAGAACTCGGTAAAGGAATGATTTGATTCCAGTACCTAGTTTGAGAGGCCCAAGCTTCAGCACCACAATAAAAAACACCAATAGGGAAGTTTTGGTCTCTGGGCCTCTGGCTATAAAATTAGAAGGATATTTTGGGGACCATGGTTTTATTTTGGGTAAAGGCATTAGAAGTAATTTTAGGTCATCCCATATCTAGTTATTTATTTAATACCTAATCTACCCACTTAATTAATTTTAGGTTATGATTAGTAAATGATTTAGTTAAAAACAATTAGTGAGATTAAATTAAAAGATGGGTTTATTATTAGTTGAGTAGAATTATTGAGAGAGTAGAGTTAGAGAAGATGAAGGAGAAAAACATGGAAAATAATTTTTTTTCCAATTCACTAAGTTTGAGTATTCAAATGATGAAAACTCATCTGATTCTTCATCTCCATCCTCTCCTAGAATATTTGTTAATCTTCAAAATGATCTGGATTTTGAACATTTCGATTACTTTATATGAAGAACAAGTAACCGAACTCATTTGAAGCTGTAGTTCAGTTACTTTATATGAAGAACAAGTAACAGAACTCATCTGAAGCTGTAGTTCGGTTACTTGTTCCAAACATGCAGGTTACCGAACTCTCTAATAATTTCTAGGAGTTACAGCGTTATGTTCAGTTGGTTCTCAACTAACCGAACTTTGGTGTACAAAGTTCGGTTGGTTCGCAAACTGCATGCACTTTTGATCTAACCGAACTTTACGTAACATAAGAGTATATAAGTTTACAAAGTTCGGTTCTTTCGCAAACTTGAACCTAACAGCTAACAACCGAACTCTGAGTTCGGTTTCTACGATAAAATTGTGAAGTTACCGAACTTAAAAAACAAAAAAATGTGAAGTTCCAGCGTCTATTGGCTAAGTTCGGTTACTTTGTAGTTTTAAATTTTTTTGCGAACAAACCGAACTCTATTGGCTAAGTTCGGTTATTTTGGAACTCAACATAGTGGCCACAACAACACAGTTCGGTTAGACTGGATTTGTTTGTTTTTTTGGTTCTAAGGGTGGAGTTCGGTTACTTTGTAATTTTAAATTTTTTTGTGAAACAACCGAACAGAAAGTTCGGTGACTTAGTTTTAAATCCAATAGAACCGAACTGTTCTTCATGTTCCTCATTTTCAAGAAGTTCGGTTAGTAAACTAGGGTTTTTTGGAAAATCGAACTAACCGAACATGGCTCTGTAACTCCTATTAAAACTCTATTTTGATGATTTCTATTCGATTGAAGCAATCAAAATCAAATTAAAGCGAAGGGTTTGTTGGAAAATACCTCCGGAGTGGTCCCATGGCAGAATCAGGTTGCGGCTGGCGTCTTTTATACGCGATAAAATTATTATGTAACCGAACTTAATTGTCATTGCATTAATGTTGTTACATTTCTTAAATAGGCGGTGGTGGTGGTGGTGGTGGTGGGAGGAGGTGGTGGTGGTGGTAATCGGTGGTTGGTGGTGGTGATAATCGGAGGTGGTGGTGGTGGTAATCGGCGGTGGTGGGCGGTGGTGGTGGTTATATATATAGGTGGTTATTAGGTTGGTTTTAAATTAAATTAGGTTAAGGGTAGGTTAGTCATTTCAACGTTTTAGGACACCCCTTATCACTATAGGGAAGGTGGCCTAATAAAATCATGGTCCCCTCAAAAAAACCATGGTCCCTAAAAAATCAAAATTACAAATACCTAAAGGAAAATTGTCATAACTACATATCGCCAATATTTTTTTATTTTTTTTTGATCTTGCTACATGAGAGGATAGCCATAGCAATTGTTTTTAGCAAAGGATGATAACGATAAAATCCGTCTGGATATAGAACTCGGTAAAGGAATAATATTGAAATAAAAAACAAAAATCAAAAATCAATTTATCTATTTATTTTCGTAGTTAATAAGTTTTAGACAGCCACGATCCATAACTACAGATTTCTCAAAGTAGATGCTACTAATTATTATTTTTTTGTGAATATGTCATTTCATTAAACCACTAAGACTCAAAATGAGCCTGCATTACAATAGAAGTAGAGCCATCTAGTATCGATCCTTGAGGAGATCTCCTGATATTAGATTTATCTACTGATAGATAATGCTGAATACAGGATGGAGGGGGTAGTCTCCCAAAGTAAAGATGAATATAAGTTTCTTACAGATTTAGCTAAAGTATCTTCTACCATATTTCCTAATCTTGGAACAAATTGAAAACCAAAAAGTTGTTGCATAAGTTTGCTATCCTATCTGCCTCATCAAGACAGGCTTTAGCACGCCAAGAAATGTCTGAATTCTTTCCATGAAGGTAATTGAAGAGGCTTTCACAGTCTCCTTCGATGTTGAAATCCTTGATTCCCTTCTCCTTTGCCCAAATACTGCTTGCAGCACTCCTATAGCTTCCGATTCTTGAGGATCTGAAGTTGTTGATTGTCCTGCTCTTCCTCCTTCTGAAATTCTTGCATCATTCCTCATAATTATGGCATAACTGGATGGTAAAATGTCAGAGATCCAGGCCACATCAACATTAATTTTAAAGGTGTTCGTTTGAGGTTTTTTCCAAACAGGATTTGGTGTCTTCTTATGTGATTTCTTAGTTTTGTCAGATTTACTAATTCTTTTGGACCAGAAAGAAAAATGCCCCTGAATTTCTAGAGCCAAAATCTTCGTTGTTTTAGATTTATCTTCAAAAACCTTGTTGCATCTCTCTTTCCAGATAAACCACATCTTAGTAAGCATTTGTTCTAAGGGAATTTCCTTCCTAGGGTTTTTAATCCAATCCTTGAAAAGATCTAGGATCTTACTTGAATTATCTATATTCAATGAAATAGGGTTAGGAGCTGAGTTCCGTACTTCCTTAGCATAGGGACACTGAAATAAGAGGTGTTCAGTAGCTTCTGTTAGAGCATTGCTCGGTCGAACTCGCAAGCTTTGCTATCTCAAGTTTGTTTGTCAAGTTTAGTTGATCAAAACTATAAGTCTTGATTTCTAGTCTACTTATAGTTATGTCTCAGATTAGGATTGAATGTGTAATTGAGTTTTAGACTTCACGGAGTTCATCGATTGAAGATGAAGATTTACTGAGGAGGGCTTGGAGGAACTTCATCAACAAAAGGTATATGGAGACTAAAACTTATCTATCACTCAGAAGTCTATTCTATTTTATCTCCTAATGAGACTAAGTCGTATAGCTATATTGACTTTTATATTATACACATTTGATATTTCGAGCTGAGTTTATCTCGCTTATCTATTTCTCGAAATACGAGTTGAAAGCTTTTTTCTTTAACTACGTTCATCATTATTTTTCACAAGTTTCGTTGGAACCAATTTATATGTTAGAAACTAAATATTAAGTCAAAAGATGATCATGTGGAAATTGCGAGGAAACATCTTACATGATTTGTGTGAGACAATCATTTGATGTCGACTTGGAAAGTATCTTATTGATCATTCGATCACTTGAAAATTACTTGAAGCTAATAGTTTGTGTGAGACAGTTATTGTCGTCTTGTAAGGATGTTTCAATGATTGAAATGGGAGTTTAGAACAAAAACCTATGTCAGGATAGAGCACAGTATGCGTACCTAATATGCAAACTGTTTTGGTATGATTCAGGTCCGGTAACCTTGTTTACATACCTAGTATATGAACGGTTCTACCTGAGTTAGGTCCGGGAGGGCTGTTTGCGTATCCGTTTGCAAACGGCTGGACAAGACCAAATTACGGAAGCTATAGTTTGCTTACTGGTTTGCAAACTCAGTGGTTCAAGTTCTAAAAACGGTTGAGTATGTTTTTCATACTCATGAACAAATACATTTATGAATTAAGGAATGCAATCTAAAAAAATCGTGGCTTAATGTTCATGAATTGATTCTTGTATAAGTACTTTGTACGATTACGAATCAATCTGATTTCGTTTCAATTTGTTCGTATATATTTCTATGAGATAGTGAACAATTGAACAACTCTATGAAACACAATTGGATTCGTTTGATTATCTTTCATGATTCATTGATCATCATATTTGATCTAGAGGTGTTAGATGAATGTGGTTAAGACAAAAGTGTTCATATGGCTAACTTTTGTTAACTGTTATTGAGCCAACTCAATATACACATTTAGGTACGGTTACCTATATCTAAGTGAAGGTATATTTCATTTGTGTGTAACAAGCTAAGACCATCTGACGGTGGAGAGATATTGCTTTGGTTTTAACCAAACTTAGCTTGAATCTTAAATCAGTATTTCATCTAACGATGAATATTAAATGCTTTGTTACTAAGATATCTTAGCTTTGATTGTAAGCAAACCCTGATTTGAAAGACTATATAAGGGAGAACTCTAGCTACTGGAAAACCTAATCCCGACACTTTCCTGTGTCCTAGTTGCGACTAGAGTCGATTATCCTTTAACCTAGGTTTTTCCAAATCCTAGTAGGTTAACGACTTGAAGAGTTCATTTGGGATTCGTGAAGCCAGATCCAACTATTTTCTCTGTAGATGCGTATTCTGATCTTTCTTATTCAATCGTATTGAGTACTTTCTTCTCTAAGATTTGCTCGAGATTTTTCTCTGATAGGTAAGATATAAAAAGTAATCACAAATCTCTTCATCTCATTCTTTGTGTTTCTGCAATAACTTCTTCTACTACCATATAATTAAGTTATTGTGAGGTGATTGATATTTCTAGGCTGCTCTTCGGGAGTATAAGACCGGATTATCAATTGGTTCCTGTTCACCTTGATTTATCAAATGAAGGAACAAAAAATTTGTAGGTATTTCTGTGGGAGACAGATTTATCTAACAGAATAGACTTATCTGTGGGAGACAGATTTGTTTATAAGTCTTCGACTTTGGGTCGTAGAAACTCTTAGTTGTGGGTGAGTTCACCTAAGAAAATCAAGTGCGCAGAATCCGGCGTGGTTCTAGAGGCATAAGGAACACGATTGTACCTTAATCGGTATGATATTTGGTTAGGGATCAACTACATTCCAGTCCGAAGTTAACTTGTAGTAGTCTAGTGTCTGTAACGGCTTAATACAGTGTGGTGTTCAATTCTGGACTAGGTCTCGGGGTTTTTCTGCATTTGCAGTTTCCTCATTAACAAAATTTCTGGTGTCTGTGTTATTTCTTTTCCGCATTATATTTGTTTATATAATTGAAATATCACAGGTTGTGCATAGTTCAATTAATTGGTAAATCCGACCTTGTTTGTTGGATATAAATTGATTGACACTTGGGCATTGGTCTTTGGTACCATCCAAGTATTTCTCACATCAATCAGGCTTATAAATTTCTATCTGTTTGATTTCCTGATTGGTTTGAGAAAAAGAGATATAACTCTTTTATATCTTTCTTGGTTGAGCTTGCTTTATAAGCTGGTGGTCTCGGAATAATATTGGAGTTAGTCCATACATGTGGTTGTTATACCACCGCTTTTTCAATTGTCATCAGAGCAGACAAACATGTTAAAGACCTCATAAGTCTGTCTTCGATGGCTTGAATTACTTACGGTGAAAAATCGTTATGCATGCCTTTCTTCAAGCGCGTGATTTTCAATCATGGATTCGTGTTGTTAATGGCTATAATCATCCACTGCAGTAAATGGTGTAACTGTTCCAACGGATATTGGTGACTATGAGCCTGACGAGATTCTCACTGCAAAGAAAACTTCTGACGGAATAAATGCTATCATCCATGCCATTACCCCAGATCTTCAGCACCATGTGACTACATGCAATAAGTCTAAAGATGCTTGGGATATCTTAGTACTGTATTTGAAGGGAATACCTCTGAGAAATAAGCTAGGCTTCAAAACCTAAATTCTGATTGGGAAAACCTTCGTATGGCTGATGAAGATTCATTTGATGAGTTTAATCACAAAGTTTCTGAAATTTTTAATGCATCTTTTGCATTGGGTAAGACTATTCCTGAAAATCACATTATGATGAAAATTCTTAGGTCATTGTCATCTAGATACGATTCTAAGAAACATGCCATCGTTGAGGGGAATAATCTTGATACTCTTTCCAGAAATACTTTTGTTGGAAAGCTAAAGATTTTTTATCTTGAACTAAGTAAAAGAGAAAATCTTCACGTGTCTTGCAATCCTGTTGCTGCACCTGATGTAAATTCTCTATGTCCTAAATTGATTGATATGAAGGACGAGAATTGCTTCAATTCAACTCTTCCACTGTTTTTACAACAGTTAAAGAAAACTCTTAGAAGGAGAAAAAGAAAGTCTCGTAAAAAATCTTCTTCCCCAATCAATGAAATGGATAAGAAAGTTCACAAAGACTATGATAATGGAACTTGTTCCAAGTGTGATTATCATATCTCAGGTTGTCCTAAAAAGGTTAGTGAGATAACCAAAGCATGGATGGAAACTCTTGACTACTGTCCCGAGGAAGAATCCTGTGAAAGTTCCCTCACTTACTTTGCCGATAATCACACTTGTCTCTCTAATAATTCCGATTATTCCATGATAAAAAATCTAACTTCCCCAGAAGAGAAAATTGATCTCTTGACCAAAAATATGTACTCAATAAAGCGTATGTTTCAACTGGAGAAGAAAGCCTGGATTAAAAGGATTAAAAACCTGGAATGTCAACTGAAAAATTACGGCAAGAGAATGCGACATCTCGCAATCGTGATCATAAGAAGAAGAAAACTCTTTTAAACCCAATCAGCATATTACTCCTGAGAATATGTCATGTTCAAACTCCTCCTGTAATGAGAAGAACATGATAAAATACAAGGGCACGACAAATCCTAAGTCTCCCTTGTGTAAAAACCAGGATCAACCAAAGATGGATTGCACAAAGGTTCTTCAAAAAGCTTCTTCTATTAATTTACTTTATCATAAGAAGAAAAGAAAATCTCATAAGAAATTTACATCACTTTCTAAAGAGATTTTCAGAACCATTCATAGTTTACGAAAATCGATAAACAGAGTTCTCAGAACATTACGGGAAAGGAAGATGTCTCTTCTCGATTTTTCCTCCATAAAGAGAAATCAGAAACAAGGAATAAAAAAATCATCCTCTTCTCTTGAGAAACCACCCGATCCTTTATTAGATGGGAGAATTACAATTTATAATAGTTTCTAAGATTGTTCTTGTTTTTCCCTTGGACAAGAACCATAATCTCCAAGAGGGGTGTGAAAAGATTTTTGTTGCTTCATAATTCTTGAGTCAGACAAAAATCTACTATTGACTTGTTTATGTATCTCCTTCTTGTGCTCTAACTTATGTTATTGAGCTAAGAACGTTTCTGTGTATATGAACGGATTTCCTAATAAAATTCTTTTTGGGATATCCAAAATTCTGTTAGGGTTTTGGTCAAAGGTATTTTGGGGAACTTATCACATATCTTCTTCTTTTTAAGTTGGAAGATTTCATTCCTTGAAGCAAGCATTTCATTTACCTTTTCTATCATGTCTTCATCAAGTCTTTCCAGTAAAGAAGATGATCCCTGGACTGTTCTTTTTCCCTCTAAGAAAGTTCGTTTTGATTCTTCCAATATGAGATGTGTCAAGACAAACGTGATTCTCCCTCTGATGTGAATCCCATTGTCTCTCATTTTTATATGCTCTCATTAACCATGAATCTCGTCTTGGAATAAGTACGTGCCTTGAAGAGTGAACTCGAATCTTCAACCAAATGACTTGAGGACAAGATTGATAATCTCGAATCCGTGAATATAGGGAATATGAGCTTGATGAATATAGGGAATATGAGAAGAGCCTTCAAAGTACATAATCGAAGATGAGCTTGATGAATATAGGGAATATGAGAAGAGTCTTCAAAGTAAGTGAACATTTATTTCTTGCTAAAACAATATCTAGAAAACTTCTTATGAGAATTTATTCTTGTGTTTTAAGAAGGATAACTAGGGTTTGGAATAACAAAAATTGTGATTACACATAGCTATTTCCAACGATTTTCAACTTGCAATGTTTTTAGATTTATTTATTTTTATTCTAGATTATTTGAAGATGATTTTGCAGTATTAATCTTTATTGGTTTTATTTGTCTTTACGTCCGTGAACTATGATTATCACATGTATGTTCAAAAGTTAAGTCTATTGTGTCTTTATACAAATATTGATAAAAGATAGAATGAATTTTTGAATATAATATTCCGCAGTATTGATCTTTACCTGATCCACTTTTATGCGAAAGTATTGTATGGCTCCGTAAGTTCTCTTATATTGAGCATTTCCGACTAAACTAATTTATAGGGTTCTCTTGTGATTAATTTATTCGAGTTTACCAGATACAAATCCATGTGGTTTGTTAATGTCCAAAGAAATCCTTCTTTTCTTGTAAAAAGTAAGTCGCTCTTGTTGTTCTTTCGGGAATGAAATTTTATGGGGGAGAGTTCTTAAATGAACTTGTGCTTAATTGTCAAATCTTTGTGGGGAGTGCGGTTGTGCAATATTGTAGGAGTTATATCTTGTATCTTTATAAACTCCTTGATGAATGCACTAAGTTTCGACTATATGAAATCATCGAAACAAAGTTGATATGTTCTTTTTTAGTCATGAATTATCTCTTTGAGAATTTCATTATGATCCCGTAGTTTTCGTACCTTTTCCAATTATAATGACAAAAAAGGGGAGAATTATTTGGTAGTTCACACTACATACTTATGGTTTACGGGTCATTATATAAGGAGGAGTGGTTTTCATTAACTCGATTTTTTCAGGGAAGGATATCCCTAAGAGTATAAGTATTGCATAAAGGGGATGTTCTTCAGGACTCACTGCGTTGTTGGTTGTTTCCTACATTATAGACACAATATACAATAACAAATCTCTTTATGAATCGGATGGTGCCCTTAGTGGTTCTCCTCATTATGAGATTCTCGTATTCCTCAACGACCATTCTAGAAATGACTTCGACTTAATTTTTAAATCCATGCAAGATTTTTATGATCAACTCAACAGTAAACAGTTGACCATGAATCATAAGATGTAAACTTAAGTTAATTCTTTGAAAGTTTCCAGGTGAGGGTAAACCCTCTTACTCAACTCCTTGTTTCTGGACGCCAAAATGTAACTGCAGGAAAACGTACAACCACACCCAAATGATTTGAACTCAATCAATCGAGATATAATGAGAAAATGAATGTATTAATATTAACAAGATATGATAATTTATGTGTGGATATACAATCAAAACCCTCACTTAGTCTCACAGAATAATTGTTAGAGCATTGCTCGGTCGAACTCGCATGCGTTGCTATCTCAAGCATGTTTGTCAATGTTTGTGATCAAAACTATATGTCTTGATTTCTAGTTTACTTATGACTAAGTCTCGGTCTAGGATAGTTAGGTATAGTTGAGCTCCAGACTCCATGGCGATTATCTTACGAAGACGAAGAACTACTCAAGGAAACAGTGGACCTTCTTCCGACCAAAAGGTATGTGGAGACTTGAACTCATCTGTCACTCAAAAGTCTATCTACTCTATCTCCGACTCTTGAGACAAAAATCGTATAAGTATGATAGTTTTCATACATACACATTTGCTATTTCGAGCCGAGTTTACTCGCCTATCTTTTTTTCGAAATATGTGTTGGTAAGCTTTTGCTTTAACCATTTTCATCTTTACCCGTGACGAAATTCATGATGATGTTTCAATATTGAAAATAACTTTGATGACGGTAGTCGATTCTTTTTGTCTAACGACTATTATAACATTATAGAAGAATGTTTCAATGATTGAAATGTGGAGTTGAGATTACGTAACCAACTATGGATATAAGCATATATAGTGTGTTCGCACATTAGTGTATAAATCCATGTGTCGGAAACCAAGTGCGTGCATATGTGTGCATGCAGTATTGGTGAAGAAGACGGCTTAGATACGCGGACCCATACGCGTACTGGCGGAAGTTTTTATACCGAAAATTTCTGTTGTAGTTTGTGAAGTTTTCAAACTGAAAACCAGTCACCTAGGTAGGCGTACCCACGGAAGTTTTCAAACCGAAAATTTCTGCTGAGTTTCCAAACTCAAGTCCGGTAGGTATGGTACGCGTACCCATACGCGTACCTAAGTTGGTTAGATTTCTCAAATCGAAAGCTCATGAACTTAAACAATAAATTAATAAGGAATGAAATCTTTGCAAACCGTGGCTATATTATTGATGAATTGATTCAAGTGAATCAAACCGATTTTGTTTCAATTGTGTCTATGTATAAAGATCTAAGCAATTGAACAACTCTTGAACTAGTTCTTATGAGTCATTTGAACTAGTTAAGAGAAAGATGAATACGGTTAATATGAAAGTGATCATATGGCTAACCATTGGTTAACTACTTGTGAACCAACCCAATGTACACGTTTAAGTACGGTTACTCAAACCTAAATGAATACATTTCATTTGTGTGTGAGACAATCTAAGTTTCGGTCTAACGGTTGAAAGATATTAGCTTGGATAAGTCAGGTATTTCATCTAACGGTGAATACTGAATGCTTTGTTACCGAGGTAACTTAGATTACAAACCCTGATTTGAAAACTATATAAGGGAGACGTCTAGCAACTGGAAAGACTAATCCCCACACCTCTTATGTGATATTAGTTGGTTTGCTAGAGTTGATTCTCCTTTAACTGCAGGTTTCTTCTCGAGACCCTGTCGGTTAACGACTTAAAGACTTCATTGGGATTGTGAAGCCAGGCGAAACTACTTCTCTTGTAGTGGAGCGATCTGATCTTGCCATTTTCTATCGTACGAGTTCAATTGAATGGTTGACTTGAGATTATATCTCCGATAGGGCAAGATAAAAACAAATCACAAACATCTTCGTCTCATCGTTTGTGATTCCACGATATCTAGTTTCGCTACCATACGATTTAGATTATTGTGAGGTGATTGATAATACTAGGCTGTTCTTCGGGAATATAAGTCTGGTTTATTAATTGGTTCTTGTTCACCTTGATTTTTACCAAAAGACGGAACAAACTCGTAGGTTTATCTGTGGGAGACATATTTATCTATTATCGTAGACTTTTCTGTGTGATACAGATTTGTTTATTAAAGTCTTCGACTTTGGGTCGTAGCAACGATTGGTTGTGGGTGAGATCATCTAAGGGAATCAAGTGCGTAGTATCCTGGTGGGATCATAGACGTAAGGAGCGCAACTGTACCTTGAATCAGTGTGATATTGATTAGGGTTCAACTACAGTCCAGACCGAAGTTAGTTTGTAGTAGGCTAGTGTCTGTAGCGGCTTAATACAGTGTGGTGTTCAATCTGGACTAGGTCCCGGGGTTTTTCTGCATTTGCGGTTTCCTCGTTAACAAATTTCTGGTGTCTGTGTTATTTATATTCTGCATTATATTTTGTTATATAATTGAAATATCACAGGTTATGCGTTGTATCGATGATACGTATTGATCTCTATACCTTGATAACTATTACTATAAAGGCGAAATTCAAAATAATAATAGACGAGAAACTTAGAAGAACACAGAACACAAAGTAGTAATTAGAAGAGATATATCTTCTCTAGATTATGAACAAGAAAACAATTACAATTCTCTCTTTGTTACGCTCACAATCTTCTCTAATAGTGGATTAACCTTGAACTGTTTTCTAAGCTTGCACAAGAATTGTCGCAAGTGTTCTCTAGGTTTTCTGTACCTAATATTTGTGTGTCCTTAGCTGTTAGCCAAATCCCTCTATTTATATCCTTCATCGTACTCAACCGACCAAGGATTTCTATTAGGAATCCATTTCCTAAACTAAGAGTATTACCTAAAACAAAACTCTTCCCTAACTAGGAATTCTGCCTAAACAAGGATTCCTTCCTAGAGTAGGATTCTTCCCTCAACTTAGCTTGAGGTTAACTAAGTTCCTTAAAGGAGTACGGATACACCTGTATCATGGGTCCCCCTTTTAAGAACTTGAACTCCTATGAGAGTTAAAAATGAAGATTAGGGAACTCGAGAGTCCCTTTTTCTTTGTTAAACCACTTGGCCTTGCTAGGAACTTGACCTTTACATCCAATTAGGAAAGCTTCCTTCTCTCCTTGTCGTGTTTTAGTCACTCTTCGCTCCAATATGCAGTCTTCCTTGAGTGATTCTTCTCTATCAAGCCATAAGTCTTATACTCGTGGTAAGATCATAATGTCGTCGCCGTCATCATCAAGTAATGGTGGTTCAAACAACTTCAAGTACTCAGCATTTATAACCGAATACATTCCTAGATAAGGTGGCAGATCCATACGAAAGGCATTGTCACCAATCTGGTCGAGTATACGAAACGGTCCATACCTCCAGTGGAGGAACCAAGATTTTAGAAAAGGGGAGGGGGGGCTAAAAAAAAAATCCCGCTACAATATTGTTACTGTGAGATAGTATGGTAGAGAATGGCAGAAAAAGTAGTTTGTGAGATACAAAACAGGACTGTTACCATTTTATTGCAGAAAGTGCTATCACCCTTGCTTCCATCACGGTTGTCGAAACTCTCATTCCTTTAAAGCAACCTACATTTCTAAGATAACAATGGACTTGTCAGTTGACGGACCAAAGTTTGATTTCAACTGATCTTTCTGGGAAACCTTCACTACTATTGAGCTAAAGTGAACACCATCAATACAAAAAAGTTTTTATTATATATAATATAATAGATGTAGTAGTCAGGTTGATACAAATATACAAAAAAAAAAACAGATTTACCAACAAAACCCATAAACCAGCATTTAGATCATCATCTATTCCTTTAGTTTTACTTTTCGATCCTTTCGAGCAATAAACAAATCAATTATCCGATCAATACTGATTTTTCGTGCAAGGATACTTTCAATGTTTATCATCATGCGATCTCTAAGAAAGTTTGCATCCATTTTGTTGCGGAGAGCTGATTTAACATTTGACATTGTTGAAAAATACAGTTCTGCACTTGCTGTAGAAACAGGAAGAGTTAATATAAGACGAATCATCCTATCAACTAAAGGATAAACATCTTCCCTTCTTGTTTCCACTAGACGTCTACATAATTCAGCAACAGTTGATAAGTTCTTAAAACCAGCATGCTTGACTACATCTTGCCCATAGTGGTATAATTCATTTCTCAAAGTATGTACCTCTTGTCGACTGAAATCGAGAGGATAAAACTTTTCAGCTAGAGTACAAACATTTTCTACATGGAATGCTTTGAAAGATTCTCGAGGATCCAAACATGAACAAAGAACAAGTAACTCCATTGTATCCTCAGGAAACCTTCCAACTAATTCTGCGATCTGAAGATCAATTGCAGCATTAAAAATATCATGGTGATAATGATGATCTACAGTAATGTTATCACGCTGCTTGCAAGAACGACCTGTACCTTGCATATAAGGTGCGGTCGTATCAGGGATGTCGATACCATGTTTAATGCAAAATAGGAACACTGTTTCGATAAAAAGTCGATAACCATCTTCATCTGATCTTAATTTATGAAGTAAAATCTTAGTGTTCGAAACTAAAGTCACGACATTGAATATGTCTTGTGTTTTCTTTAGAAGTCCTTGACATAGTATTTCAGTGTATCCCATTATCTTATATACTAGATGCAACACAAAAACAAATTAAAATTCTTGCATTTTTTCTAAAGTACTTTGTGCTTGACCTACCCCACATGTATCGTTAGGATCACTTGTACTAATATCTTCAATAGTTGTATAAGCTGCATCAAACTTATCAATCAAACTGCATACAGAACCATAATGAGAACTCCAGCGAGTATCAGTAGCTCGTGGAAACGTACCTATTTGATTATCCCCTCTACCTGTCTCAAGATCACCATTAGCCAACCTTTGGTTAATATCATCTTCTTGAGCATCTTGGAAAGATCCTAAATACAATGAAGAAGCAGTGACAAGATTAAAAACATTATTTAACATTGAAAAGAAGTCCCAAAGTCTACCGTTTTTTCAGCTGTGTGAACAAGAGATAACTGTAGCCTATGTGCAAAACAATGAACATACTATGCATATTTACAATCTTTAAGAAACAAAGCTTTTAATCCATTCACTCGACCTCGCATATTGTTAGCACCATCATAACCTTGTCCTCGCATGTTTTCAATGGGAAGATTATAACGATTAAGAATATCAGTTATACCTTTTTTGAGAGTTAAAGCACAAATGTTTTTCACACGTTGAATATCGAAAAAACTTTCTTGAACATACCCATCACTATCCACATACCTCAAAACTAGCACCATCTGCTCTTTATCTGAAGCATCTTTAGATTCATCCACAAGTATGCAATATTTCCTATCTCCAATTTCTTCATGAATCTTGTCTCTGATTTCGTTAGAAACAATATTCAAAATCTCTTTTTGAATAGCAGGCGACGTATAAGTAGAATTTTTGGGAGCATTTTCTAGGACAACCTCTTTCACCTTGTCATTGAGTGTGGCGGAAAATCTAACCATCTCAAGAAAATTACCACGGTTCTTTGAATTTTTCGATTCATCGTGTCCTCTAAAAGGACACTGCTGAAAACCTAACCACTGGGCACATTGAACCGATATTGTGAATCTTAACCTGTTTCTCCATATAATCTCTATCGACTGCGTACGGATAATAGTGGAAATATGTTGTTGTGGATTCTTTAAATTCTCACCTGCTTCTAAAGATGTGAAGTGTACAGAATTGCTACTTCCCATGTGTGCCAAAAATGCACATTTAGCTCCATTTTTAACGTTATGCCAATTTCTAAATCCTTCAAAAGTGTACTCTGGTCTTCTTGGTAGATTTTTCTCAAATAAATAGCAATAGAAACAGAACACAGCATCTTTAGCTTTAGAATATTCTAACCAATGAAATTCATCAAACCACTTCGCAGAAAATCGACGGTCTTGGATTCCCATTGGAGTACCTGGATACTTAGCAAGTTTTATTCTAATACGCCCCATTTGTAGATAAGCTCGGCGAACTTCAACACGTTTGTTAGCCGGATGTTGCATTATCGGTATACGTAATCTAGGATCCCGTTCTAAAGAAGTAACATACGCACTATCGGCAACTTCAGGTACGATTTGAGTATCCAATTCTTCAAGATCAGTTCTTCGAGTACCCTCAACTTCTTCAAAATCAGTTCTTTGAATACCCTCAACTCCATCAGTTTTTTGAGTACCCTCAACTTCTTCAAAATCAGTACTTCGAGTACCCTCAACTTCAACAGTTCTTCGAGTACCCTCAACTTCTTCAGGTTCACAATTTACAACTGAAACTTCATGATTTCTAGCAGATGATGGAGACGAAAACATCACATTACTAGTTGCTGCTTCAATAGTTTTGAAAAATTTATGCATAGTATTAGTAGCTCTTCCACGTTTATTCCCTTGACAAGGAGTAGACATTGCAACCTGTAGTAAGCATCACAAGTAACTTGTTATACAATAGACAATTTCAATAATTTCAATTTTCATCAATTCAATTCTCAATTAGAAGTCTAAAAGTAGAAAACCCAAACCCTAGAATTACAATTACAATTTCAATTTTCAATTATCAATAATAAACATCAAAATAATTTAATTCTCAATTAGAATCAACCCCTAGAAAACAATTAACAACCTTGAGTTTTTACTTCATTCAAAATCAGTAAAACCTAAATACCTAATTTAACATAAAACGAAATAATTTTAGGAATTAAAAACTTATAGAATTACTCTTGATTGACATGTTGATCATAAATAAGTAAAGAAGAAAAATTCTTACCTATTACTAATGATCTTTCATAACCCCATTCAATTCCAGCCACGAATTTCGCTCACTTTGTTTATCGTTGTTTTGTATTCTAACAGTAACAAAAGCACCGATTTGAACATGGAACATTAAAATAGGTTAGACACGTAAATGGGCTTGGATGCTTTGACTAATTGGCTTGGACAGCTGGTCTCTTTAATCACTTGACGGACTTTGGTGGACTAATATGATCGAGGGGTGGACTAAATTCCTTTGACTGGTGGACTAAAAAAAAAATTCAACTAAAGGGTGAATTATTAACTTGTTCTAGTTATATGAGAAAAAGGGGGGGGGGGGTATAGCCAGGTTTAGCCCATGCATACCTCAATGGCTTCAACTTCTTACCTTCCCCCTTCAGTCGTTCCTTACCTAACTTTAACCATACCAAGTCACCAACACCGAAATTACAAGGCACAAGATGCTTGTCATGCTTTGTTTTGTATCTGGATTGTGACTTCTTTAATTGTGTTTCAACAGTTGCATGAATCTGAGATATCTTCTCCAAGAACTTTTGTGCCTTTTTTCGTTCACTTCCTTCCTTTCCCCCCATAGAGGTTTCACTAGAAAATACTAGATCAAAAGGGCTAGGTGGTAAGTAACCATAGCACGTCTCGAAAGGATATTTTCCCGAAGAACTGTGAACTGCTCTACTGAAATCAAACTGTAGATATGGTAAACTCTCATCCCAAGTTTTAGGATGCTTAGAATTATATCACCTTAACATGTGAACCATAGTCCTGTTGACCACTTCTGTTTGTCCGTCTGTTTGTGGATGAAAAGTTGTACTCTTCTTCAACCTAGTGTCCATCATCTTCCATAAAGAATCCCAGAAATGACTAAGAAATCGACTATCCCTATCATAAATAATCGAAGTAGGTAAACCAAAATGCTTCCAAACATGCTCAAAGAAGAGCTTGGCTGCACCGGCTCCCGTTACCGTCTTTGTACATGGAATTAATGCGATCATCTTGTTGAATCGGTCGACCACAACGAACAAATAATCATGACCAGACTTGGTCTTCGGTAACCCACCAAGAAAATCCACATAAATACTTTCCCAAGGCCTTGATGGTATTGGTAATGGTAAATATAACCCACGTTTTCTGTTGGAAGGTTTAGATGTGTTGCACAACTTACACCCTCTAACCAACTTAGCCACATCATCTTGCATCTTCGGCCAAAAGACATAACACCGGAGGTTAAGTAGAGTTTTATTCATCCCAAAGTGTCCAGCAACTCGGGAAGTGTGTGCCTCTCTCAACCACTGTAAACGATCTCCATCTTCTGGTATGCAAAGTAACTGACCTTTGTATAACAATCTATCTCGGAGTTCATACTCGTTTTTCATACCACTCTTTATACCTTCTTGAAGTATTTGCTGGATGTGTATGACTCTGCATACTCTTGAGGAACAATTAGTTGAATTCTCATGGCCACCATTAATGCTCGAAATGGAGGTCGAGATAACATATCTGCCAACTTGTTGGTTACTCCCTTCTTGTACCTGATGAAAATATTGAAAGCCATCAAGTAAGACATCCACTTCATGTGCCGGGCTTGTTGTAGTTTCGTCTGTGCATGTAGATACTCCAATGGTTTGTGATCTGAATGTACCACTACTTTTTTACCTAAGAGATACACTCGCCAATGCTTGATACATTGATATAAAGCATAAAATTATATGTCATAAGGTGCGTAGTTTATAATAGCACCTGAGAACAATTCTGAATGGTACTCCACTGATTTACCATCTTGTAACAACACTCCTCCCAGTGCATAGTTACAAGTGTCGGTCTCAACTTCAAAAGTACGTTGTAAGTTAGGAAATGCCAAAACTGGTGCTTCTGAAATCTTCCTTTTTAGTAACTGAAAAGCGTCTTCATGGGTTTGATGCCATTCAAACTTTTCCTTAGCTCCCGTCAAACCATGTAATGGTCCTGCAATATTCGAAAAATGCCGGTTAAACTTACGCAAGTAGGTGAAAGCCCCTAAGAAACTCTTGCTTTCAGTTACAGTACTAGGTCTAGGCCACTTAGTGATTACTTCAACCTTCATTGGATCAATCTTCCGTTGTCCACCACCAACAATGAATCTGATGCACACCAACTCTTCCTTTCCAAACTCACACTTCTTTACGTTCAACTTCAGTTGGCCTTCATGTAACACTTTAAACACAACGTGAACAAGATGCTCTTCCCAAGTTCTGTTGTATATTGGGATATCATACAAGTAAACAATCACAAAATCTTCTATAAAAGGTCGTAACAAATCATTCATCAAACGCATAAACGTCGCTGGAGCATTACACAAACCAAAAGGCATCACCAACCATTCTAACAAGCCTTGTTTGGTTTTGAAAGCAGTCTTCCATGTATCATCTTATCGAACTCTCATCTGGTGGTATCCGAATTTGAAATCCAATTTTGTAAAGACTCGAGTTTTTTCCAACTGATCCATCATGTCTTCTATCCTAGGTAGAGGGTAATGATTCTTGATTGTGATCTTGTTTAATGCTCTATAATCAATACACATACGCCAGCCTCCATCTTTCTTTGGTACCAACAGCACCGCTGATCCACAAGGTGAAGCACTTGGCACTATCATTCCTAATTCTACGAGTTCCTTTACTTGTTTATTGATATCATTGGATTCCTCTACGGTCGTGCGATAAAGACCTACATTAGGTAGATAACCCTCCCCGGTCAACATGATCTCATGCTCCACACTCCTCTTTGGCGGTAATCCCGTGACATCCGAAAATAAATCATTGTACTTCAACTTCAACCTTTCTAGGTCATCTTCTTGTTGTGCAGACAAGGATGCCAAACAAATTCTACTCGGCTTCTCCTCAAGAGAATGGATCACAAGGATAATGAACTTTGTGTTAGCATTCACCAACCGCTTAGCCTGAGTGGTTGTGATTAAGATTGCTCCCCCAAGAGGAGAATCTATAGACCGAATCACAAAACTTTCCCCATCTTTGGTAAAGGTATGCTTTTGTTCCCTCCTGTGCAGAGTCGCATCTCTATCCCATAGGTAAGGACTACCTAGTACTACCTGGCAGACATCCAAAGGAACTACGTCGCATGTAACTTCGTCAATATATGACTCATCTAGAGCAAATTTGAACGTGCACTGTTGTGAGACTTGTAAGCCTCCTTCCTTTTGAATCCATCCTAAAGGGTATGGTCTTGGATGTTTGATAGTCTTCAATCCTAACTTCTGCACCAAAGAGTTTGAAAGTAAGTTCTTCTGATTTCCTGGGTCAATAACAACATCAACTAGTGATGTTTTGACTTGCATATTCACTGTGAAGAGTCTCTCCCTAAGATCATCTTTTGAAGGTCTTTCTTTTTCCCCTGTCATAAGAGAAAGCTTTGAATTGGGTTCTGTTAGTCTGTGGACTTCTTTTGGAGTTTGAGCGACTAGTGCTGCCTTCTTGGCTTCTTTCCTCTGCAACCCTTTAGGCTTTATATGAGGGTTCTTAACCCAACACTTGTCGACTACGTGACCTGTTTTCTTGCAATGAGTGCAAGTCAAACTTTCCTTATCACTAGACTTCCCTTCTTCTTTGCTCCTTTCACCTCCTTTCACAGTGGTACCTCCAGATTTCACCTTAGTATTTCCCTTTGAATCAGATTTCTTAAGCCTGCCTTCAATGGCATTAGATTTTATACTTGCTTCGGAGATAGTATCCACCGAAAACATCTTCAACTCCTTCCGTATATACTCATGGAACCCGGAAATATACTTCATATAGATAGCATGATATTCCAAGTCTAAATCCAAAACCATAGCTTGATTCTAAAATTCCGAAGTATATTCTTGCACGGTTTGGTTGTAAGTCTGCTTCAAGTTGTACTACTTGAACCATCTCTCCTCAAGGTAGCCAACCGGATAAAACTGTTTCCTTACAACTGCCTTGAATCTTTTCCACGACAATGCTCCCTTACTTAGGTTTTGTCTTTGATAAGCTTTCCACCATGTTAGAGCATGCTTTTGTAGCTTCAATGCCGCGAAAGCAATCTTTTCCTTTGAACCATATTCAAAGAAAGAAAAATACGTATCTAGACGTTCAATCCAGTCATCCAATTTTTCTACATCGACACTTCCATCGTAAAGTGGAATATCAACACGAAAATCAATTTTCAGACTCTTACCATGAGGTTTAGTTGATGTAGGACTTTTAAGAAAATCACTTTTCTTCTTCTCATCCTCATATTCTTCTTCTTCTTTTTCTTCTTCTTCTTCCTCATCCTCTTCTTCCGAAGCTACAGGTGAATGTATAATCTTTTTCTTCGCCTTCATCTTGGGTGTATGAGAACGAATACATTCAGTCAATTTTGCAAGTGTGGTTTGAATCGACTTCATGTCTGTTTGCAGCATAGCTACCTTTTCTTCCATAGTTTGTGGTTCGCTTTGCTTAGGATCATCATCTGATTTGTCATCCTTGATCCCCTTGTTTTCTTAACGTCTTTTAGCTTCTCGAGTACCTCACCAAGCTTTATGTAGAGAGATCTAGTGAAAACCATAAACCACTGGGATTTACCCTATAAACTAACCTCGCTCGTGATGCCAACTTAACTAGATGATGAGTGCTAAAAAGTGCATATTTCTATATATTTTTCTTGGCATTTAACTCATCTTCTGTGCATTAATTCTACATTTTATCCCATATTCTGTATTTTCATTGTTTTCAAGAATAAATATTTTTATTAATTTTGCATTTTTAGGTAATAAATAAAGTTTGGATGAATTGCGGAGCGGAAAAGAGCAAAGAAACGGTCAAGACTCCCGCAGGAAGGCAGCAAAGAATGATGTTTGCAAGAGCCGGATAAACTAGAAGTGGGCTTGAAGAGGAAGAA
Source organism: Papaver somniferum (assembly GCF_003573695.1). Taxonomy (NCBI): domain Eukaryota; kingdom Viridiplantae; phylum Streptophyta; class Magnoliopsida; order Ranunculales; family Papaveraceae; genus Papaver; species Papaver somniferum. The sequence goes on from NC_039359.1 coordinate 152,645,384, forward strand.
TTGTTCTTAAAGAAGATATGGGCTTGTCATACCCAAGGCCCAAAACCCTTACCCAAATCCATTTCCAATATCCATACCCATTTCCATGAGAACCGTCAGATAGGATCCATCACATCATCCTACGGTCGGCTCATCATCGTGCATCAAACTCTGAAGTTCCTGTCAAACATCATAGTACCTAACCCCATCTGGAACCGTTAGCTTCGTTGTATCTCGCAATCCAACGGTCGCTACAAACTGTTTCCCTTCTTGTCGTTCGATTCGTTTCAGATGTGGTCATCCAACGCTCTCGTCTTGCTGGACATCAAGATTGCTGATCCCGCCCAACACCGGAGCACACCCAACACATATAACCCAAAAACCTAACCCTAAATCGCTCATTCTCTTCTCCCCTTCTCTTTATTCTCTTCTCCCGCCTCTGCAGACACCATGTCTGCCGTACCACCACCTTCTCCACCATGTCCGCCACCACCTACTCTGCCACAACCAAACCACCAACTCCACCTGCTCGAACATCATCACCCCCTATTTCTAACCCCCTATTTGATTGATATTTCTTCTCACCTTTTTCTGAAACCCTAGAAGAAAAATCAATCGATTAGGCGAGTCTAGAGTAGCAATTGACACATGGGAATGGAGCAAAGGACCAAGGGGAAGAATGGGTCGAAGACAAACTCGTCAAATCACATCAATATGGGTAAGAATTACCAAACCCTAAATTTTCTGATTTGGGGGAATTTATTAAAGAACCCTAATGTTCTGTTAGGGAGAGCATTAGAGAAGATATGGGTCTGTTTTGTACTGTCAAATTAGGTAGAAATAATTTACCTAATTTCTGTTTAAATTGGGGATATTTTTGGGGAAGAACCCTAATTTTGTAATTTGGGGGAAAACCCAAATTGGGTCTGTTGGTATAAATTGAGACTGTGGGTATGTTTTAAGGGGGAGGCCTGGACGAGCCAGAGCACCACCAAGAGGCCTGGAATAGCCAGGACCTCAGCTGTTAATTTTGTTTTCAATATCAGTTCATTTTAAATTTCAGTTGTTCAATTCATCATGTTCTAGTTTAATTTCTAAGGGGGAGATGAAATCATGATGCTTCTGCTAATTCAATCCAAGCTAGATATTGTGCTTGTTGTGCTAAAATGTTTAGGATAGTCTTAATCAAAGAACATCCTTTAGGTTGTTAAAACACCTAAGTGGATTCTCTGCGGGTAGTTGCAGTGTGAGAGCCCCAACTATCACAAGGTTTAGAATTATCTTAGTGCCTTTAGCCTCCTTTCTAACCCAACCCTTTGATGAGCAGCAGGCATAGAACCTCCACTGCCATCTAGTTAGTCAGAAAGCCTAGAAGCTGACTGATAACTAACAAGGGACAAGAGCAGTATTAAACTGAGATTGCCTTAGCATAGGTAAAATGGTGGATTTGAAGCCTTAGTACCCTGTTACCTTGCTTTACTTTCTGTCACTAATTCAGTTACACCAAAACAGCTCAGTTGTGTTTTAACGCAACACAAAAATCTTTTTTTTGTCAGAAATCTCTAGGAAAACAACAATAGCTCCCTCCAAGTCCCTGTGGACAAACCCCTGCTTATTCACTTTCTACTTTAGATCATGTGCACTTGCAGGTGTAAATATAACCATAGTTTTAGGTTTAATTCCTTAGCTATCATGTTTTTGGCGCCGCTGCCGGGGACTTGGCGCTGTGTGTTGATTTGTTCTTTGCTGTTTTGTTGCATTCACTTTCATCTTCATATTTGCATCATAGTTCATTGCATTTGCATCTTTCCCTGCATTGCATACTCATTTGCATATTGTTCACTTACATTCCTGCATCATAGCTTGCATCTTTACTCACTTTCTGCTTTGAGCCAGCAGGTACCTGCCTATCCTGCTGCTTTTGTTGTGGAGCTGCTGCTGCTGCTGCTCCTGTGCTTGTTGTACTCCTTCTCTCCTGCTGAGCTGCTGTGCTTGTGCTGCTGTGGTGCTCCTGCTTGTGCCAGGCCAAGACTGCTGCTGAGCTGCTGTGGCCCATGTTGCTGCTTGTTGCTGCTAACTGCTGCTGCCTTCTGCACATGTTGCTCTGTTGTGGCCCTGTGAACCTGCAAAGCCTGCTGTTGTGTTGTTGCTGCTGCTGCTGATCTGCTCCTGCTGCTAGGCCTGAAGTGGTGCTGCTGCCATTCATAAGCCAAGCCCAACTGGGCCTCAACAAAGACAAAAGCTTAGGATGATCCAAAGCCCAACTGGGATTTTGCAACCAAACTGAGCAGCTGGGCTGTGCTTAAGCAAGTAAGCCTAAACCCATTAAGAGAACCCAACCTGTGGGCTTCCATTTTTAATCTGTGGGCATGTAATAATTATTTTAATTTTAATTTTATTTCTTTCTTTGTTTGGGATTGTAATAATTTTAGTTTTATTTTTATTCTCTTTTTTTTTGTGGGTTTGTAATAATTAGTTTTATTTTTATTTCTTTCTTTATTTGGGCTTGTAATTTAGTTGTTTGTTAGGCTTGTAGTTTCTTAATAGTGGGCTTGCTCTAAACTTAACTTTTTGGATTTTGGGCTTGCCTCTTTTGTGAACCAAACTTAACTAAATTTTGGGCTAAAAAAAAAAAAAAAAATTTTGCTCCTTATTTCAAAAACCAAAATTTTTCTCCCTCTTTAAAAACCAAAATTTTATCCCAAGCAAAACCAAATTTTCTTTTCAAAACCCTTTCAAACCAAATTTTCAAAACCCATTAAAACCAAATTTTTTGAAAAAATGGGCGAGTGTGTGAATAAACCTCGTGCTCTCCATGAATACATGTATCCCACAATAAAAATTCCATTATCATGTATTGTCTTACCTCAAACCAATAACCCTTTTAAAATAAATGCAAGCATGATACAAATACTTCCTATATTTCGAGGGTTCGATTCTGAGAACCCCTATACTCATGTAAGAGAGTTTGAAAAAATTTGTCGGACTATGCAACCTGATCATATGTCCGAAGACTCTCTGAAATTGCGTTTGTTTACATTTTCTCAAAAGGAAAGGGCCAAAACATGGTTTTACGGTTTGAGACCACAATCAATCAACACTTGGGACCAACTCACAGATCTATTTTTCAAAAAATTCTTTCCACATCATAGGACCATCGCTATTCGTCAAAGTATCAATTGTTTTGTCCAATTGGATGAGGAAACTGTTTTTGACTATTTTGAACGTTTTAATGATTTGTTGAGCGAATGTCCACACCATGGATTTGAGAAGTGGAGACTTGTTGCTATCCTCTATGAGGGACTAGACTTTAAATCTCGAGTCATGGTTGAGTGTATGTGTAATGGTGAATTTCTTGATAAAACTGTGGACGATGCATGGAAATTTTTAGCTGAGATTGCAGAGAAAACCCGTCAATGGGAATCCATTAGGGAAACTGAGACACTGCCACATGATATAGGTGATAATGAATTGAACTTTGAAAATAGCATGTTTAGTCCTTCCCATGTGTATGATATTGAATATGAACCTAATCTACAGGAACATGAGTTGACTAATGACACCACAACTGCTAATAGGGACAAGTATGCATATTACTATGATGATGATGATGATAATGTTATGTTAGAAGAACATGTCTATGCTGAAAAATTTTGTGGAACCTTTGGTTTCAAATACATTAGGCTTTTCTGCCCCGACCTTCATGAATGATATTTCTTCTAATATTCCATATGCATGTGATGTTGATACTGATTTAGATATTGTGCAATTATCCTGTGAAGAGCATGACTTAGGTAAATCTTCTGTTGACACTAATGATCCTATGCATGAAAACATAGTTGATGTGTCTGATTCCATACTTAAGCCACAATATATTGCTTCTGTTGATGATAATTTGAATATATCGGATAACCATGATTCTGAATTAGGACTTGTGCAAATTTTTTGTGATGAGCATGCTACACATCTTGAGTGTGACTTAGATAATGCTGATGTGACTGATATTATTGATACTCTTGATCTCATGCATGTGAGACACTTAGATGTCACTTTCTTGCCTAAGTCACAATCTGATAGCCTTGCACCCTACCTAGATTTGGTTTGTAACAATATTTTCAAACCAATTTTCATGAGAATACCTAATCTAGGCCTGGAACTGTGTGCCTCTCAAGTCCTCTTGGACTATTTTGCATCCAAATACAATACTTTCGAGGAGCCACAGTTAGGATATGCATGTTTGCCCGTCCCTACCAAAGTTCACTTTGAGTTAGACCTTGTACATGATGAACCCCCAAAACTGCGAGATTTTGTTTCCAAAATTTTATTCGTTGAAAAATCCAGGTTTGGGGGCAGCTCATTTTGTTTCACATCTTCACTTGCATGCCTATCATATTATTATTGTGTGAAGCTGTTGAAATGTCTACATTTCGTCTTTTGGGTTGATCCTCAACTCTTTAGACTGTATGTATATAGTGAATTGTTTGTATATAATCCGGTAGGTAATGTTTAGTGGAATCATATGTTTCTTGTATATATTTGTGTTAACCCAATATGAATTCAGTTGAGTTACTGTTGGTTTTTGCCCTGAATAACGGAGTTCTAATATTACTTTCGCCGAAATCGGGTATTCTCTTTCCTTTTTCTCTACTCAACATGATCCTCTTCATATGTTGTATTATAATTTTTTTCATATTTTGAAACATTGAGGACAATGTTTAGTTTAGGTTTGGGGGTATAGAGTAGATATCCCGATAACATGCTAAATTGAAAAAATTGAACTCTTCCTTTTTGAAAAAAATGAAAAAATAAAAATAAAAAATTAAAAATTGAAAAAAACATAAAAATGGAGCTCATTTACCTTGAAATGTCGACTCTTGTGCAAATATGTAATTTTTAGGAGTCTTAGTCTAGATATTTAGGCACCCTGATTCTAGCACAATTCACATGTGATAAGAAACTTGCACGCGCACGATCTACCAATACATGTATAGCCTCGATCTTCAAGGTGTTTGATAGGAAGTTAGATTGCCAATCACTTTAGAATACTGAATGAGACTTGACTAACTTGTTCTTTGGTTGGCTGGGATAGAAGTTGGAGAATACGTTAAGAAAAGCAACCATAGAATTTGACCGGATGCATTCGATAAGAGCCACCTCTTGCTAAGAGTCATGTAATTATGTTTTTCTTTTTGTTCATGTATCAAAAGTGTCACTATGAGATCAAAGTTATTTACAAAAAAAAAAAAAAAAAAAATCAAGTATTTATTTATTCCATGTTTTGTCATGTTAAAGACAATAGTTCTCTCTTGTTCCAAAAATAAAAGAGAGTAATCAATGTAAATAAGAGTCATGTAAAGAGTCATCTTTTTGTTGTAAATAGTCTTGTAATAAGCAAGGAGGGTGCAGCCATCGATGTATAACGCGGGTAAACTGAAATATCACCAACTCATTGGGTGAACATTCACAATTCTCGTAAAGCCGGACAGCTAGCTTGGCTTAGAATTCGGTTCTTAGCCTAAAAACTATCTCTTGGTGATTAGTAGTCATAACTTCAGATCTTTCTTTACACATGTGTAGATACACTTTACACTCTTATCACATGTCTTTATTTGTTATCAGTGCTAGGATTGTGCCTTTGATAGCTAGATTGACATCTCCATTTTGCTGTGAGCTTAAACTGACTTGCACATGTCACATTTGATGGAATCTGAGATTATATTTTGACCTAGAACTTTGTAGGTACGTTCTAAGCAAACCTTCACGAGACTTCACTCGTCCACTAGGGACACTTAGTGGTTTAAAAGGCTTAGTGCATACGCTAAATGCATTCGAGAGACCAGCGACAGTGGTATAGGTAGGATTTCCTTAGTTTTGTTTTACTTGAGGACAAGTAAAATTCAGGTTTGGGGGTATTTGATGAGTGCCGAATATTGTATATATTTATCCCTTTTTGTTGGCATTTAACTCATCTTTTGTGCATTAATTCTACATTTTATCCCATATTCTGTATTTTCATTGTTTTCAAGAATAAATATTTTTCTTACTTAATTTTGCATTTTTAGGTAATAAATAAAGTCTGGATAACTTGCGGAGCGGAAAAGAGTTGAAGAGTAGTGAGAAGCCGGGAGAAATTACGCAAGGAAGCCGCAAAGAATGGAGCGCACGTCCAAAAAAAGCTAGGAATGGGATCAAGAAGGAAGAATTGTTCTTAAAGAAGATATGGGCTTGGCATACCCAAGGCCCAAAACCCTTACCCAAACCCATTTTCTATAACCAAAACCGCCTCCATCTTCAGCCGTCGGATTGGATCCATCTCATCATCCGATGGTCGCTCCTTCATCGCTCATCAAAATCTGAAGCTCCTGCAAAACACCATAGTGCCTAAATTCCAAGCCTTCAGATTAGATTGTAGTTGAATCCAACGATCGCTTCTTTTCCTGCGCATCAAATCTCGATACTTCCGCTTAACACTACAACACATAACTCCATCTGATGCCGTGAATTTCGTTGTACTTAAGCATCCGACGGTCGCTCCTCGCATCCGTCCATTTAGCCGCTCGATTCTTTCCAAACTCCACAATCCAACAGATCTCCTCGATGTTCATCAACACCCGATGACCCGGCCACACACTGGAGCACCAAACCCTACACTACCCTAAATCGACCAAAAGAGAACCTAAATCTAATTTCCATCTCCTCATTTCTCTGCAACTGCTCCACCCCCATACCTTCTCCATGTCCGCCACCACCTCTCCCTGCCACCATCTCTACCACCTCACCTCTGCAGCGCCATCACTTCTTCACCATCATCACCCGACACCACACCATCCCCCTAGCCGAGTTGCTTTAACTCCTCTCACCAACTGACCTAGGTGAGGGTTGATAAAACACCTCGAATTAGGGAGCAATTGACGCAATTGGAGGCAGAGAAGGACCGAGAGAGAAGAAAAGAGACATGGGTCGACGTCAATTCAAAGTTTAGGTGAAAAATTTTGGGAATTGAAAAACCCTAATTTCTAATTTTAGGGTTTGAAAAAATTGGGTATTTGTATGCTATAAATAGAGAGTGTGTAGAGCAGTATAACGCGGGTAAACTGAAATATCACCAACTCATTGGGTGAACATTCACAATTCTCGTAAAGCCGGACAGCTAGCTTGGCTTAGAATTCGGTTCTTAGCCTAAAAACTATCTCTTGGTGATTAGTAGTCATAACATCCGATCTTTCTTTACACATGTGTAGATACACTTTACACTCTTATCACATGTCTTTATTTGTTATCAGTGCTAGGATTGTGCCTTTGATAGCTAGATTGACATCTCCATTTTGCTGTGAGCTTAAACTGACTTGCACATGTCACATTTGATGGAATATGAGCTTATATTTTGTCCTAGAACTTTGTAGGTACGTTCTAAGCAAACCTTCACGAGACTTCACTCGTCCACTAGGGACACTTAGTGGTTTAAAAGGCTTAGTGCATATGCTAAATGCATTCGAGAGACCAGCGACAGTGGTATAGTTAGGATTTCCTTAGTTTTGTTTTACTTGAGGACAAGTAAAATTCAGGTTTGGGGGTATTTGATGAGTGCTAAAAAGTGCATATTTATATATATTTTTCTTGGCAATTAACTCATCTTTTGTGCTCTAATTCTCCATTTTAACCCATATTCTGTATTTTCATTGTTTTCAAGAATAAATATTTTTATTAATTAATTTTGCATTTTTAGGTACCAAATAAAGTTTGGATGAATTGCGGAGCGGAAAAGGGCAGAAAAGTGGTGGAAGCCAAGAGGAATCACACAAGGAAGCCGCGAAGAATGTTGTGCGCAAGACCAAAAGGCTAGAACTGGGCTTGAAGAGGAAGAATTGTTCTTAAAGAAGATATGGGCTTGGCATACCCAAGGCCCAAAACCCTCACCCAAACCCATTTACAATATCCATACCCGCCTTCATATTCAGCCGTCGGATTGGATCATCTCAGCATCGTACGGTCGCTTCATCATAGTGCATCAAAATCTGAAGATCCTGAAAAACACTATAGCACCTAACTCCATCTTGAGACGTCAGTTTCGTTGTACTTCCGCATCCAACGGTCGCTCCTCGCTTCTTTCCATCTCGTCGTTAGATCGATCCATCATCTCCACATCCCACGGTTCATCCTCGCTGTTCATCCAATTTGCTACAACCTCCCAACACCCGAGCACCTAACACCTATACCCGTCAGCCAAACAGACCTTACCCAATTTTCCATCGACCACCTTCTTCTCCGTCTTCTCCCCCATCCCTCTGCAACAGATCCACCAACTCCATCGCCACCACACCCTCGTCTCTGCCAGCCACAGCTGGGCCTCTCCAAAAGCACTAAAAGATCTACCCATTATCTGGGCTTTTTCCCGAATAGAAACCAAGGTTTCTTCATCCCATTTAAACCAAAAGTTTTTTCTTTAACCCATTAAAAACCAAAAGGCTTTGCTCCCTTTAAAAACCAAAATTTTTCCTCATCCCATAAAAAACCAAATTTCTTTTCCAAAATTCCCAAGAAACACAAAGCTCTTTGCTCCCTTTAAAAAACCAAAAGTTTCCAAATGTCTCCCGCCAAAACCAAATGTCTCCCGACAAAACCAAATTTTCCCCGAAAAGTCCAATCCCATTAAAAACCAAATTTTCTTGTACATAATCCAGTAGATAAAATTTCTTAAAACCCTTTTGTTCCTTTTGTATATATTTTGCTAATCCAATATGATCTCGGCTGACATATGTTGGATTCTTGCCTTGAATAACGGAGTTCTAATATTGCTTTCGCCGAAATCGGGTATTCTCTTTCCTTTTTCTCTACTCAACATGATCCTCTTAATATGTTGTATTATAATTTTGTTCATATTTTGAAACATTGAGGACAATGTTTAGTTTAGGTTTGGGGGTGAAAAGTAGATACTTTGATAATATGCCATAATTGAAAACAAGAACTCCTTCTTTTTGAAAAAAATGAAAAATGAAAATTAAAAATTAAAAATTGAAAAAAAACATAAAAATGGAGCCCATTTACCTTGGAATGTTGACTCTTGTGCAAATATGTAATTATTAGGAGTCTTAGTCTAGATATTTAGGCACCCTGATTCTAGCACAATTCACATAGTGATAAGAAATTTGCACGCGCACGATCTACCAATACATGTATAGCCTCGATCTTCAAGGTGTTTGATAGGAAGTCACGATTGCCAATCACTTTAGAATACTGAACGAAACTTGACTAGCTTGTTCTTTGGTTGGTTGGGATAGAAGGTGGAGGTTACATTAAGAAAAACAACCATCGAATTTAACTGGGTGCATCAAAAAGGGCTACCTCTTGCAAAGTGTCATGTAATTTTTTGTTTCCTTTTGTATATGTATCAAAAGTGTTTCCTTATCAAAAAAAAAAAAAATTAAAAAAATTAAAAAATCAATCAAGTATTTATCAATTCCATCCTCTCTTGTTCCAAAAATAAAAGAGAGTAGTCAATGTAAATAAGAGTCATGTAAATAGTCATTTTGTTATTTCATTGTAATAAGCAAGGAAGGGTGTATGCCATTGATGTACAACGCGAGTAATTGTGAAATACCTCCAACTCATTCACAATTCTCGTAAAGTCCGGGCAGCTAGCTAGATTTCGACCTTGGTTCTTAGCCTGAGAAACTATCTCTTGGTGATTAGTAGTCATAACATCCGATCTTTCTTTACACATGTGTAGATACACTTTACACTCTTATCACATGTCTTTATTTGTTATCAGTGCTAGGATTGTGCCTTTGATAGCTAGATTGACATCTCCATTTTGCTGTGAGCTTAAACTGACTTGCACATGTCACATTTGATGGAATCTGAGCTTATATTTTGACCTAGAACTTTGTAGGTACGTTCTAAGCAAACCTTCACGAGACTTCACTCGTCCACTAGGGACACTTAGTGGTTTAAAAGGCTTAGTGCATACGCTAAATGCATTCGAGAGACCAGCGACAGTGGTATAGGTAGGATTTCCTTAGTTTTGTTTTACTTGAGGACAAGTAAAATTCAGGTTTGGGGGTATTTGATGAGTGCTAAAAAGTGCATATTTCTATATATTTTTCTTGGCATTTAACTCATCTTCTGTGCATTAATTCTACATTTTATCCCATATTCTGTATTTTCATTGTTTTCAAGAATAAATATTTTTATTAATTTTGCATTTTTAGGTAATAAATAAAGTTTGGATGAATTGCGGAGCGGAAAAGAGCAAAGAAACGGTCAAGACTCCCGCAGGAAGGCAACAAAGAATGATGTTTGCAAGAGCCGGATAAACTAGAAGTGGGCTTGAAGAGGAAGAATTGTTCTTAAAGAAGATATGGGCTTGGCATACCCAAGGCCCAAAACCCTTACCCAAATCCATTTCCAATATCCATACCCATTTCCATGAGAACCGTCAGATAGGATCCATCACATCATCCTACGGTCGGCTCATCATCGTGCATCAAACTCTGAAGTTCCTGTCAAACATCATAGTACCTAACCCCATCTGGAACCGTTAGCTTCGTTGTATCTCGCAATCCAACGGTCGCTACAAGCTGTTTCCCTTCTTGTCGTTCGATTCGTTTCAGATGTGGTCATCCAACGCTCTCGTCTTGCTGGACATCAAGATTGCTGATCCCGCCCAACACCGGAGCACACCCAACACATATAACCCAAAAACCTAACCCTAAATCGCTCATTCTCTTCTCCCCTTCTCTTTATTCTCTTCTCCCGCCTCTGCAGACACCATGTCTGCCGTACCACCACCTTCTCCACCATGTCCGCCACCACCTACTCTGCCACAACCAAACCACCAACTCCACCTGCTCGAACATCATCACCCCCTATTTCTAGCCCCCTATTTGATTGATATTTCTTCTCACCTTTTTCTGAAACCCTAGAAGAAAAATCAATCGATTAGGCGAGTCTAGAGTAGCAATTGACACATGGGAATGGAGCAAAGGACCAAGGGGAAGAATGGGTCGAAGACAAACTCGTCAAATCACATCAATATGGGTAAGAATTACCAAACCCTAAATTTTCTGATTTGGGGGAATTTATTAAAGAACCCTAATGTTCTGTTAGGGAGAGCATTAGAGAAGATATGGGTCTGTTTTGTACTGTCAAATTAGGTAGAAATAATTTACCTAATTTCTGTTTAAATTGGGGATATTTTTGGGAAAAAACCCTAATTTTGTAATTTGGGGGAAAACCCAAATTGGGTCTGTGGGTATAAATTGAGACTGTGGGTATGTTTTAAGGGGGAGGCCTGGACGAGCCAGAGCACCACCAAGAGGCCTGGAATAGCCAGGACCTCAGCTGTTAATTTTGTTTTCAATATCAGTTCATTTTAAATTTCAGTTGTTCAATTCATCATGTTCTAGTTTAATTGCTAAGGGGGAGATGAAATCATGATGCTTCTGCTAATTCAATCCAAGATAGATATTGTGCTTGTTGTGCTGAAATGTTTAGGATAGTCTTAATCAAAGAACATCCTTTAGGTTGTTAAAACACCTAAGTGGCTTCTCTGCGGGTAGTTGCAGTGTGAGAGCCCCAACTATCACAAGGTTTAGAATTATCTTAGTGCCTTTAGCCTCCTTTCTAACCCAACCCTTTGATGAGCAGCAGGCATAGAACCTCCACTGCCATCTAGTTAGTCAGAAAGCCTAGAAGCTGACTGATAACTAACAAGGGACAAGAGCAGTATTGAACTGAGATTGCCTTAGCATAGGTAAAATGGTGGATTTGAAGCCTTAGTACCCTGTTACCTTGCTTTACTTTCTGTCACTAATTCAGTTACACCAAAACAGCTCAGTTGTGTTTTAACGCAACACAAAAATCTTTTTTTTGTCAGAAATCTCTAGGAAAACAACAATAGCTCCCTCCAAGTCCCTGTGGACAAACCCCTGCTTATTCACTTTCTACTTTAGATCCTGTGCACTTGCAGGTGTAAATATAACCATAGTTTTAGGTTTAATTCCTTAGCTATCACTAGACAGTCAGACTCAATTGTGAAATCCAACCTTTGGTTGTTGATTGGAAATTGATTGATCCTTAGATATTGGTCTTTGATACCATCCAAGTTTATTATCCTTGTATTTGATAAAGACTTGCAAATTCTTATTTGCTTGAGTAAAGATCAAATCAAGTGATAGAGATATTAACTCCTTGATATACTTTTTATTAATATTGAGTATGACTGTCTGGTTGATTCTCTTAAAAGTATATTCGAGTTAGTCCATACAGATTGCTAATCGAAATATTGGGTGTGGTTGTTAGACCCCCGCTTTTCAATAACTCTCCCAATATGTCTCTCCCAATACAAAATCACTCAACCTCCTTTACAATGCAATAAGGCTCCCTTTTATACACATTCAATGAAGTGGAATACAACTCATCTTTTACTTCGCCAATATTCACAAAATTCACATGACCCTCTCTTTCGCTTCACTACTCCTAGATTCGATATTTTCAATTCTATTTTACTTCGACAATAATCTCGGTGACTTGTTTATACGCACATTTGTCTGTATTTCTTGCTCAACAATCCATCTTCGTTTGATATCGCTTCTCTTCACTTCAACACCTCATGCTCGTTAAACTTGACTACTTACATTCTTCGCTAGATCCTTTATTCACCTCGTTATAACACTTCTTTACTTTCTTTACTTCGTGTCTGTTGCTTCACAACTGTTATTTTCATTAAAGCTTCTGTCTGTACTTTATGATGATTGTTGATTTGACCCTTTTGGTATCTTAATTAATAAATGCTTTGTCCCTACATCTGGTAATAATATCTCTGACGAGATCTGACCACTGATTTTATAACTTCGTAGCCCTACACGTGGAGAAGATATTTTCTATATCTACATTTACTGTTCCATGAGGTAATATAAGTGACAGTAATAATGCTCTGAATGGTACCCCAATTTTCTTGGGACAAACCTCATTTACGATGTTTGCGATAGCAGATGCCTTGGCTCTTTTCTTGTTAATCGCATATGTACTATCCGTTTCGGCTCATTTGGATGGTTCCTCACGAGACTCGCTGGTAGGCTAGCACGGCAACCTGTTTAATTGGTGTGTTGCATGTTAGAGAAAAATGAGTTTTTAATAAAGATGTTTTAGTCTTGGTGTGGTTTGATCTAGTGACCTAAGAGCAACTACATGCAGTAGTGCGAGTATAACCAAAGAGAAAAAACCAAAAAAAAAAACTAAAAAATTTTGGTTTACTCCGTTGGTTCCACGTTACGGTGCAGGAGTAAAATTTGGTCAAGCGCTCTTTAATCAATGCATGAAACCAAGCGCAAATATAATCTACATCTTATATTCGGGCGGCCGTATAATCCACGTTTGAGCTGGGCATACATAATATTAACGTCTGGTGTGGAGTAGAAGGTTAAACTTATCATACGGCTTTATATCACCGCCTGACGACGGGGCACACATTATGTCACCGCCTCAAAATGGGGAGCACATTAAATCACCGCCTGATAGAGGATTTAATGTTTTTCTGAATCAAACGAACTTTTAAAGTTCTCCTTTGATCGGGCGAACATTATATCCACGCCTGATGGGGCGTAGTTTATACGTTCGCCTCCCTTGAACGTAAATTATATTTGCGCCTCACCAACTTGCGGATGTATAACATCCACCTCACCTCAAACGTCACTTATACTTTTAAAGCGACCTTCGATGCAAGAATGGAGGCTATTCAAGAAGAATTGCAGCAAGTTCTGAATCCTAGCGAAGTCGTTCTTCCAGAATCAAAAGAGCAAGAGCGATTACTTAGGTCAGCTTGCAAATTTGTGGCACCGTAGTGGAATCATCTACGTCTGATATCGAATGCACTTTTTAACTCCGCCTGACCAAATATAATTTCGGTCCGGATTTCAGACCAAATATACCCCGAAACAGTAATTTAGTCGTCCCACTACGATTGGTTTCTGGACCAAAATTATAGTTTTTTTCGTCCATTGTGGACGCTCTAAGGGTCCAAGGATACTTACTCATTTTATGAGTGAATGAAATGTTCCTTTAGTCCCACATTGTGGAGAACTAAAGAGGAGCTCCACTATATAACCATTTTCATATGGATATATTGATAAACAGTGGAGCGGGTGGGGCAAAAAATACATGGCCCAACCCATGAAATTTGAGCGTACACCACACCAATTCTCCTTTTATGTGTTTTAATTGTTTTACAAGAAATAATTTTACGTGTTTTAATTGTTTTACAAGAAATAAACCTTTCTTTGTTTTCCACCTCCAATCCCTGTTGCTAAATTCAAGAATGGGTAACTTGCGTTGTGCTAACTCAAGTTATATCGGGAAGTCTTATCCTGGACATATCTTCGATGTGAGGGGTTTAGCATTACTCATCTCGAGTATACCCGCGAACTAATGTGTTAAGGACAACTTGTTGAATCTGTGATTCTGCCCTCCTCAAATTGTTTAAGTAGAGTTGTTTTGGTTTAGTGGTAGTCCCCGGCAGCGGCGCCAAAAACTTGGTAGGCTTCTAAAAGGGTATAAATTATCCCCGGCCAAAAACTTAGTGGGCCCGGAGATGTGTATAAATTAAGCGCAATGAAAACGGGGGCCTACAGTAATACCGCAAGTGCACGGTCGTCAGTTGTAGCTCGTGCAAGTACGGGTCGATCCACAGAGATCGGGTGTGTTTTGGAAAGTGTTTTAGCTAATTGGGTTCCTAGATTTGCTTTGGGCTTAGAAGCCTTTTGGCTTAGCTTGGGCTTTGAGTACTAATGGGTTTGACAACAATAATATGAACTAAGCTTGGGCTCAGTTGGTCTTTGAAGTGCAAATGGGCTTAGGCCTTAAACTTAGGCTTTTGATTAAGCCTGAATTGGATTGGGCCTTAATGAATTTGGGCTTTGGTCTTAAACAACTGGGCTTTGGTTAAGCCCACAGTTGACTGAATTGGGCTTCAGTTTGAATTGAGCTTTGGACTTGATAGTGGACCAGATTGGGCTCAGCTGGCTTTGGCAGTGAACTGAGCTTTGGGCTCAGCAGCAGCAGGCAGGAAAAAGGAGCTGCACAGCAAGATAGGAAAGCAGCAGGAGAAGAAGTGGCAGGGCAGCAAAAGTGACAGAATGCATAAGGAATAGCAAGAACAGCAACAACAGGGTGAACAGCAACAAAATGAACCAACAGGGTGAATAGCAAAATGAACAGCAACAGAAAACAACACAAGAATGAACCAAGGCCTAAGGCCAAGGGCAGGGTTGTGGAGAAGAAACTGAAATGAAGCAAGCTAGGCAGAAAACAGGCAATCACATAGAATGGGAAGAGAACTAGCTTGCTATAAGCACTAGTTTCTCCCAATGCACAATCAACACTACAACCTAAGCATACAACAAGAATGGCAAGAAAATCAGCTTGCTATGAGCACTGATTTCTTGCCATTGCACAATTAGCACAAAGCTTCAAGATATCTAGCCTAGCATTCCAACAAATGTGACAGCAAATTACATAAAACAGTGAACATTTAACAGTGAGTATGACTGAATTTTAACTGAAACATGGATATGAAAATTAGCAGCAAATTGAACTGAAAAGAACAACATGAACAGAACATGGAAATTGAACTGTGAACTGAACATTTTAACATTTAACATCAAGCATTAACAGGATATGAGACCAAGTATTAACAGGAACATTAACAAACAATGATTGAAAACATGGAATAATGCAAATTAGCAGAACTGAGCATAAAATGAAACTGAGCTGTAAACTAAAAATTAACAGAACTGAGAAGTTCTGGATGTTGGCTATTCCAAACATGTTTTTTACATCATACCCACACCCATATATATAGTCCACAACACAATTTCCCTAAATACAAAATTAGGGTTCTTCCCCAAAAATCAGTTGAATTAGGTTTACCTAATTTCTGTGAAATTGGTCCTTGAAATCGTCGACCCATGCTTTGTAATTGCTCCTACTCCATTCCCATGCTCTAATTGCAACTCTAGGTTACCTAATTTATCAATTTTTTCACGCCTAGGGTTTCAGGAAGAGAAGCGTGAAAAAATGAGAAAATAGGGAACTAGAGGGCTAGGGGTGAGATGGGTTTTGGTTGTTGGGTGATAGGGTGATGATGGTGGAGGTGTGGTGGTGGCAGTGAGTTGGTGGCAGAGGTGGAGAAGGTGGTGGTGTACGGTGGTTCTCTGCTGTGGAGAAGATGGAGGAGAGGCTCGACTGTGTTTGGGGTAGGGGGCGTGTTTGGTTAGGTGGTAGGGCTCGGGTGCTAGGGTGTGAGCCGAATGCATCGAGTCTTGATGTTCTGTGACTCTGAGCTGCGAGATGCGAAGATGGTAGGTAGATCGGACGGTGATGCGGAGGCAAGCTTGTAGCGACCGCTAGATTATATGATACAACAAAATCAACGATGCCAGATGGAGTTAGGTGTTGTAGTGTTAGGCGGAGATATCAAACTTTGATGAACAGCAATGGAGCGACCGTTGGATTCAACTACCATCTAATCTGAAGGCTTGGAATTTCAGCGCTGTGGTGCTCGGCAGAGACTTCAGATTTTGATGCTCTATGAAGGAGCGACCGTCGGATGCTTCTGAGAACTGATCTGACGGCTGAGAACGGAGGCGCTTTTGTGTGTAGAAAATGAGGTTGTGCGCACCATTCTTCGCGGCTTCCTTGCGTAATTTCTCCCGGCTTTTCACTACTTTTCTGCTCTTTTCGCTCCGCGACTCATCCGAACTTTATTTATTACCTAAAAATGCAAAATTAATTAATAAAAATATTTATTATTGAAAACAATGAAAATACAGAATATGGGATAAAATGTAGAATTAATGCATAAAAGATGAGTTAAATGCCAACAAAAAGGGATAAATATATACAATATTTGGCACTCATCAAATACCCCCAAACCTGAATTTTACTTGTCCTCAAGTAAAACAAAACTAAGGAAATCCTAACTATACCACTGTCGCTGGTCTCTCGAATGCATTTAGCGTATGCACTAAGCCTTTTAAACCACTAAGTGTCCCTAGTAGACGAGTTGAAGTCTCGTGAAGGTTTGCTTAGAACGTACCTACAAAGTTCTAGGTCAAAATATAAGCTCAGATTCCATCAAATGTGACATGTGCAAAACAGTTTAAGCTCACAGCAAAATGGAGATGTCAATCTAGCTATCGAAGGCACAATCCTAGCACTGATAACAAAAAAAGACATGTGATAAGAGTGTAAAGTGTATCTACACATGTGTAAAGAAAGATCTGAAGTTATGACTACTAATCACCAAGAGATAGTTTCTCAGGCTAAGAACTGAGGTCGAAATCTAGCTAGCTGTCCGGACTTTACGAGAATTGTGAATGAGTTGGAGGTATTTCACAATTACTCGCGTTGTACATCAATGGCATACACCCTCCTTGCTTATTACAATAAAACAACAAAATGACTATTTACATGACTCTTATTTACATTGACTATTCTCTTTTATTTTTGGAACAAGAGAGGATGGAATTGATAAATACTTGATTGATTTTTGTATTTTTCTGATTTTTTTTTTTTTTTTTTTACTCAAGGAAACACTTTTGATACATATACAAAAGGAAACAAAAATTACATGACACTTTGCAAGAGGTAGCCCTTTTTGATGCACCCAGTTAAATTCGATGGTTGTCTTTCTTAATGTAACCTCCACCTTCTATCCCAACCAACCAAAGAACAAGCTAGTCAAGTTTCGTTCAGTATTCTAAAGTGATTGGCAATCGTAACTTCCTATCAAACACCTTGAAGATCGAGGCCATACATGTATTGGTAGATCGTGCGCGTGCAAATTTCTTATCACTATGTGAATTGTGCTAGAATCAGGGTGCCTAAATATCTAGACTAAGACTCCTAATAAAAATACATATTTGCACAAGAGTCAACATTTCAAGGTAAATGAGCTCCATTTTTATGATTTTTCTAATTTTTTAATTTTTTTAGAATTTTGATTTTTCAATTTTTTTGGAATTTTTCAATTTTTTCAAAAAGAAGAAGGAGTTCGTTTTCAGTTATAGCATATTATCGTGGTATCTACTCTATACCCCCAAACCTAAACTAAACATTGTCCTCAATGTTTCAAAATATGGAAAGAATTAAAAAACAGTATATGGAAAGGGACATGCTGAGTAGAGTAAAAGGAGAGAGAATACCCGATTTCGGCGAAAGCAGAATTAAAACTCCGTTATTCAAGGCAAAAATCCAACATATTTCAGCCGAGATCATATTGGATTAGCAAAATATATACAAAAGGAACAAAAGGGTTTTTAAAATTTTATCTACTGGATTATATACAAAAAATTCACCATACACTAACAATCTAAAGAGTTGAGGATCAACCCAAAAGAAAAAGTGTAGAGACAAAGGAAGTTTCAAAACACTAAAATTGGACTTAAATGGGAATGAGAGTGAAAAACCGAATGAATTACCCCTAAACCTAAATTGTTCAACAGGTTTACTTTTGAGCACAAAATCTAACAACTTTAAGGGTTCAGGATTCAAAAGGTCTAACTCATAATGGACTGTTTTCGGGATGGGCAAACATGCAATTTCCAACTGTGGCTCTTTAAAAGTGTTATATTTTGAAGCAAAATAGTCCAAGAGGACTTGGGAAGCACACAGTTCCAAACCTAGGTTAGGCATTTTCAGAAAAATTGGTTTTACAATGTTGGTACAAACCAAATCTAGGTTGGGTGGAAGGCCAACAGATTGTGACTTAGGTAGAAGAATAGGCATATCATTATCAATCAAATCAAAATCTTCTAACTCATCTACACATGTCACATCATGCTCATTATCATCAATCACATTGGCAAGATTACAATCAGAATTATCAACATCATCAACAGATTTATTCTCATGTATCGGCACATCAGGGGAAACATCACATGGAATACTAGAAGAAATATCATGCATTAAGGTCGGGGCAGAGAAGCCTAATGTATTTGAACCCAAAGGTTCCATAACATTTTCAGTATAGACATGTTCTTCTAACATAACATCATAATCATCATCATCATCATGATAGGGATTTTGCAATCTAGGATAATTTTCAATCCTAAGGTCGGAGTTATTACAAGAGTAAAACTCTAATTCATGGGGGTGATTCATATCATGTGGTGTTGTTCCTGTTTCCCTAACGGATTCCCATTGATGGGTTTTCTTTGCAATCTCGGCTAAAAAATTCCATGCATCATCCACAGATTTATCAATAAACTCACCATTACACATAGACTCAACCATGGTTCGAGATTTAAAGTCTAGTCCCTCATAGAGGATGACGACAAGTCTCCACTTCTCAATTCCATGGTGCGGACATTCACTCAACAAATCATTAAAACGTTCAAAATAGTGAAAAACAGTTTCCTCATCCAATTGGACAAAACAATTGATATTTTGACGAATAGCGATGGTCCTATGATGTGGAAAAAATTTTTGGACAAATTGATTAGTGAGTTGTTCCCAAGTGGTGATTGATTGTGGTCTCAAACCGTAAAACCATGTTTTGGCCCTTTCTTTTAAAGAAAATGTAAACAAACGCAATTTCAGAGAGTCTTCGGACAAATGATCAGGTTGCATAGTCCGACAAATTTGTTCAAACTCTCTTACATGAGTATAGGGGTTCTCAGAATCGAACCCTCGAAATATAGGAAGTATTTGTATCATGCTTGCATTTATTTTAAAAGGGTTATTGGTTTGAGGTAGGACAATACATGATAATGGAATTTGTATTGATGGGTACATGTATTCATGGAGAGCAAGAGGTTGGCCCATTTTGAAATGACACAAAACCCACTATTTGGTTTTAAATGGGAAAATTTAAAAAAAAATTGGTTTATGGGAAAATTTTTGAAAAAGAAAATTTGGTTTAAAATGGGGAGCAAAAGATTTTTTTTTTTTTTTTTTTTTTTTGAAATTAAAATTAAGAAAATAAGAAAATAAAATTTGGTTTTTGAAATGGGAGCAAGCCCACTGTGCAAGCCTCTAATGAAATGAAGGCTGCGGCCTACGAAAATCCAAGTTTTAATTTTGAAAGTTTAATTTGGCCCAGTTGGTTAAGGCCCGACGTTTGTTTTAAAACTTTGGTTTCGAGGTTCACTCTTGAGTGGAAGCAAGCCCACAATCGGTTACAAGCTCAGCTGGGTTTAAACCCAGAGTCCAAAATACAAGTCCAATGAAAGAATTTAAACAAGCCCACAAATTAAACAAACAAGCCCACAAATAAATTATTACAAACCCAACAGAAAATAAGAGAAGCCCAAAAAATTGGGTTAATTATTACAAGCCCACAATTAAATAATTTTGGAAGCCCACAGGTTGGGTTCTCTTAATGAAATGGGTTTAGGCTTACCTTTTTAGCACAGCCCAGCTGCTCTGATATTGTTGCAAAAACCCAGTTGGGTTTTGGTTATTTTCCTTGGTGGCGTCCCAGCATAGGAAAAACAGGTTCAGAATCAGCAGGTCCAACAGCAAATGAAATGAAGCAGATGCAGAAGCAAATGCTATGAAATGAAATACAAAATAGCTAAAGAAAAACACAGATAAAACACAACACCAATCCCCGGCAACGGCGCCAAAAACTTGGTAGTCCCCGGCAGCGGCGCCAAAAACTTGGTAGGCTTCTAAAAGGGTATAAATTATCCCCGGCCAAAAACTTAGTGGGCCCGGAGATGTGTATAAATTAAGCGCAATGAAAACGGGGGCCTACAGTAATACCGCAAGTGCACGGTCGTCAGTTGTAGCTCGTGCAAGTACGGGTCGATCCACAGAGATCGGGTGTGTTTTGGAAAGTGTTTTAGCTAATTGGGTTCCTAGATTTGCTTTGGGCTTAGAAGCCTTTTGGCTTAGCTTGGGCTTTGAGTACTAATGGGTTTGACAACAATAATATGAACTAAGATTGGGCTCAGTTGGTCTTTGAAGTGCAAATGGGCTTAGGCCTTAAACTTAGGCTTTTGATTAAGCCTGAATTGGATTGGGCCTTAATGAATTTGGGCTTTGGTCTTAAACAACTGGGCTTTGGTTAAGCCCACAGTTGACTGAATTGGGCTTCAGTTTGAATTGAGCTTTGGACTTGATAGTGGACCAGATTGGGCTCAGCTGGCTTTGGCAGTGAACTGAGCTTTGGGCTCAGCAGCAGCAGGCAGGAAAAAGGAGCTGCACAGCAAGATAGGAAAGCAGCAGGAGAAGAAGTGGCAGGGCAGCAAAAGTGACAGAATGCATAAGGAATAGCAAGAACAGCAACAACAGGGTGAACAGCAACAAAATGAACCAACAGGGTGAATAGCAAAATGAACAGCAACAGAAAACAACACAAGAATGAACCAAGGCCTAAGGCCAAGGGCAGGGTTGTGGAGAAGAAACTGAAATGAAGCAAGCTAGGCAGAAAACAGGCAATCACATAGAATGGGAAGAGAACTAGCTTGCTATAAGCACTAGTTTCTCCCAATGCACAATCAACACTACAACCTAAGCATACAACAAGAATGGCAAGAAAATCAGCTTGCTATGAGCACTGATTTCTTGCCATTGCACAATTAGCACAAAGCTTCAAGATATCTAGCCTAGCATTCCAACAAATGTGACAGCAAATTACATAAAACAGTGAACATTTAACAGTGAGTATGACTGAATTTTAACTGAAACATGGATATGAAAATTAGCAGCAAATTGAACTGAAAAGAACAACATGAACAGAACATGGAAATTGAACTGTGAACTGAACATTTTAACATTTAACATCAAGCATTAACAGGATATGAGACCAAGTATTAACAGGAACATTAACAAACAATGATTGAAAACATGGAATAATGCAAATTAGCAGAACTGAGCATAAAATGAAACTGAGCTGTAAACTAAAAATTAACAGAACTGAGAAGTTCTGGATGTTGGCTATTCCAAACATGTTTTTTACATCATACCCACACCCATATATATAGTCCACAACACAATTTCCCTAAATACAAAATTAGGGTTCTTCCCCAAAAATCAGTTGAATTAGGTTTACCTAATTTCTGTGAAATTGGTCCTTGAAATCGTCGACCCATGCTTTGTAATTGCTCCTACTCCATTCCCATGCTCTAATTGCAACTCTAGGTTACCTAATTTATCAATTTTTTCACGCCTAGGGTTTCAGGAAGAGAAGCGTGAAAAAATGAGAAAATAGGGAACTAGAGGGCTAGGGGTGAGATGGGTTTTGGTTGTTGGGTGATAGGGTGATGATGGTGGAGGTGTGGTGGTGGCAGTGAGTTGGTGGCAGAGGTGGAGAAGGTGGTGGTGTACGGTGGTTCTCTGCTGTGGAGAAGATGGAGGAGAGGCTCGACTGTGTTTGGGGTAGGGGGCGTGTTTGGTTAGGTGGTAGGGCTCGGGTGCTAGGGTGTGAGCCGAATGCATCGAGTCTTGATGTTCTGTGACTCTGAGCTGCGAGATGCGAAGATGGTAGGTAGATCGGACGGTGATGCGGAGGCAAGCTTGTAGCGACCGCTAGATTATATGATACAACAAAATCAACGATGCCAGATGGAGTTAGGTGTTGTAGTGTTAGGCGGAGATATCAAACTTTGATGAACAGCAATGGAGCGACCGTTGGATTCAACTACCATCTAATCTGAAGGCTTGGAATTTCAGCGTTGTGGTGCTCGGCAGAGACTTCAGATTTTGATGCTCTATGAAGGAGCGACCGTCGGATGCTTCTGAGAACTGATCTGATGGCTGAGAACGGAGGCACTTTTGTGTGTCGAAAATGAGGTTGTGCGCACCATTCTTCGCGGCTTCCTTGCGTAATTTCTCCCGGCGTTTCACTACTTTTCTGCTCTTTTCGCTCCGCGACTCATCCGAACTTTATTTACTACCTAAAAATGCAAAATTAATTAATAAAAATATTTATTCTTGAAAACAATGAAAATACAGAATATGGGATAAAATGTAGAATTAATGCATAAAAAATGAGTTAAATGCCAACAAAAAGGGATAAATATATACAATATTTGGCACTCATCATTTAGTTATTTACATATTACTTTTGATACATCTAAGGTGTTGTTCATCGTTGCAAGATTCCAACATTGCATACTAACCAAAATTGGGTTAACTTTTCAAGATTCTTTTTAAGTGTCTATCTAATTCATTTAGCATCTCAAGATTCTGTACCAAGTGACGAATTGATAGTCGATCATCCAATTTTACTTTTTTCTTTTTTTTTTTTGAAGCAGATCATCCAATTAGCACAGCCGCATCTCCGGCTTTTCATTTGACTATATCTGATCGAGGTTCATATTCAAGATCCTTTCTGTAAACATTAATAGAGATTCTCTCGCCTTCTCTCCATTTTTACGAAAATGATTTGTGACTCACAAATTCTGTGCTCCCAATATTAGGTGGCATGTCCACATAAGCTAACTTTCCTTTCTCCTATATGTTACTTTCTTTCGTCAATTTTGTAAACTCTACCATTTTTACCATGATCGGATATCACCATTTTTACTACCAAAATTTATCTTTCATCAAAGCAAACCCATTTTTACCATGATCGGCTTTTCATTTAACTATCTCAAATCTGGAAAAAAAAAGTTGTACCTAAAAGATATTATTTCCCTTATTGGCCTGATTTCCGGTCAAGATATTATTCTTTGTAGTTAATGACTTTCGTATGATAATAATATATATTGAGAATCCGATTAAGGGATTACTCAAGGAAGTTTATCCTTCCATCACGGTATCATCCTAAAAGAGATCCTCCTTCTTCTTCAAACCCTATTTTCTTCTAAAAAAAAAAAAGAAAAAAGAAAAAAATCCATGGCAGGTGATAAAAAATCCCTGCATCCAGCTTTTACTGTCAATAACATAAAAACCTTAATCCCCATTCTTCTTGATATCAAACAAGATGAATACTCATCGTGGGTTTTTCTCTTCGAACTCCATCTCCAGGCTCACGGACTCCTTTTCCTCATCGACGGATCAGCAACACCAACAGAAATTGACGCCAATACCTCGAAACAACTAGACGCTCTCTGCCGTCAATGGATGTTCTCCACCATGGCCAAGGATCTAATTCTCACGGTTCTAAAATCGGGAAAAACTGCTAAAGAACTTTGGGATCACCTTCAGAAGCTTTTTCAAGATAACAAAGGTAATCGTGCTGCGATCCTTGAAAGTAAATTTGTCAATCTAAAGTTTGTTGATTGTGCTAGCGTCGATGACTATTGCGATAAACTAAAATCGTTGTCGGATCGACTGACCGATCTTGATTTCCCCATGAACGACAAACGATTGGTTATCCAACTTGTCAATGGACTCCCTGAGGAATACAACACTGTTGCATCCTTTATACAACAGTCCATGCCTACTTTTGACGCTGCTCGTTCTCAATTGCGCACTGAGGAGATTCGTCGTGCACAACAAACTAGTCTGTCGTCATCAGCTGCTCTTGCTGCCACAGCCTCATCGACTGATCGTGGGACTCACCGTAGCCACCGTTCAGGATCAGGCAAACGCGGACCTCGACAACCACAGCCTGTTCATACAGTAGCCTCTCCGTCGATGGATCCACCCATACTGCCAACACCGCAGCAATTCCGCCAAGCATACAGACCTCCAGCAGCGTATTACCCTCAATGGAACTCTTACTGGGAAGCTCCTCCGTGTCCTTACCCAACAGCTCCTCATTGGCAGTCATCTTTCTCCCCACGTGGATCAACACATGGTCGCTCTTCTGCTGCTCGGAGTCGTCCTAGGCCCCCTGTTTACGACCAGCCTCAAGCCTACCTTGCTCCATCCAACGAGCTGCTACAGCCAACTGACTTTGCTCAAGCATACAGCTCGATGACCTTACAGCCACCTGATGATACATTCTATATGGATACTGGTGCGACTTCTCATATCACTGCGAATTCAGGTACGCTACACACTGTTTTTAACACTAGTAATGTACAATCCATCTTAGTTGGCAATGGCAACTCCATCCCAGTTACATCCAGAGGCACTAAATCTATAAATCTCCCTTCCCGAACTCTCCACCTAAAAAATACCCTTGTTGTCCCTGATATAATCAAAAATCTTGTTTCCGTTCGTAAATTCACCACTGATAATCATGTGTCCGTTGAATTTGATCCATCTAGTTTTTCTGAAGGATTTGAGTTCGAGGGCGATCCTTCTTCGATGTAATAGCTCTGGGGATCTTTATCCTCTCAACATCTCTGCCGTGTCACCTTCAAAATCATCCGCATCTCCTCCCCTGTCTCTTGCTGTGTGCTCGTCTGATATCTGGCATGCACGCCTCGGCCATCCCGGCCATGCTATTCTAGATAATTTACGTTCCAATTCTTATATTCAGTTTAATAAGAAACAGTCTACCAAACTTTGTCATTCTTGTCAAGTTAGTAAACATGTTCGTCTCCCATTTTTTGAATCAAATTCCATGACTTTTTCTCCTTTTTCTCTTATTCATAGTGATTTATGGACTTGTCCCGTACATGTTGAGACTGGTTTTCGCTATTACCTTATCTTGTTGGATGACTATACAAATTATCTATGGGTATATCCTTTAAAACTAAAATCTCAAGTCTATACCAAGTTCTTAGAATTTCGCTCTTTTGTCAAAACTCAATTTGAGCGGGATATAAAATGTTTTCAATCCGACAAGGGTCGTGAATTTGATAATTCCTCTTTTCTTAATATTTCTCAAACAAATGGCTTGGTTTTTCGATTCTCTTGTCCTCACACTTCATCTCAAAATGGGAAGGCGGAACGAATGATTCGTCGTATTAATGACATCACTCGCACCCTCATGTCGCATGCTTCTGTACCCTCTAAATATTGGGCCGATTCTCTTCATATGGTTGTCTATCTCCACAACATTCTCCCCTCTAAAGTGCTCAACTTCACTTCCCCTGTTTCTATTCTTTACCAACGCCAACCAACCTATGACCATCTTCGTACGTTTGGTTGTCTCTGCTATCCCAATCTTTCCGCTACTATCCCACACAAACTGGCTCCTCGTTCATCTAGATGTGTCTTCCTTGGCTTTCCTCTTCACCATCGTGGTTATCGTTGCCTCGACCTATCCACCAACAAAATTATTTTATCTCGCCATGTAACGTTTGACGAAAACGTTTTTCCGTTTAGTGAATCTTCTCTTAGTAATCCTTCCACTGCCGATAATTCTCTGTCACCTACTTCGCCCTTAATTCCGGCATCTCTGGCCTACCCATCCTCCATCTCTTCTGGACCTCATTCTCCCACTACTCAACAGTTGTATACTCCCCCACATCGTCGTTTTCCAACTACTTCCGCTGCATCATCTCCTAACGACAGCACCCTCCAATCTCCTGATGTCACTCCGTCTCTGCTCCCTACAGCAAATTCAGCACCTACCACTACAACTTCTCCTGCATCACCTACATCATCTTCTCCTGTATCACCTACATCATCTTCTCCTATCTTACCTATAGCACCTACCTCTACTCCTTCTCGTCCAGTAACACGAGCTTCTCGTGGTATCTTCCGACCAACTCAAAAACTAAATCTTCACATTCAAACGAACATATCCAGTCTACCTAGGTCTCATCTCTATGCCCTTAGGGATCCTAACTTGAGTCAAGCCATGCAAGATAAGTACAGTGCTATGTTAAAAACAAACACTTGGGATCTAGTACCGAGACCTCTTGGTGCTCACATTATTCGCTCCATGTGGCTTTTTCGCCACAAATTTCATGTTGATGGTTCCCTGCAACGATATAAGGCTAGACTTGTTGTTAATGGTAAATCTCAACAGGTTGGGGTTGATTGTTTTGAGACTTTTAGTCCGGTGGTTAAACCTGCAACTATTCGCACTATTCTCACCATAGCTACTTCGCGATCTTGGCCCATACACCAATTGGATGTCAAGAATGCTTTTCTCCATGGGGATTTGACCGAGACAGTGTATATGCATCAGCCTCCAGGTTTTGTTGACCCAACTCGCCCTGACCATGTTTGTCGTCTTCGCAGATCCCTTTATGGTCTCAAACAGGCGCCTCGGGCGTGGTTCCAGAGATTTGCGAGCTTCATCACTCGCTGTGGTTTTCGTGGTAGTATATGTGATCCCTCACTTATTATTTATCAGTCAGGATTGGACACCGCGTACTTACTGTTATACGTTGATGATATTGTCCTCACTGCTTCCACTGATGCTGTTCTGTGTCGTTTTATTGACATGATGAAACGAGAATTTTCTATGACTGATCTTGGTCCGTTACGTCATTTTCTGGGTATCTCTGCTACTCGCTCATCCTCAGGAATATTTTTATCTCAGTCATTATATACGAAGGACATCATTGCTCGTGCATCCATGACGAATTGCAATTTGGTATCTACTCCGGTCGACACTCAATCCAAGCTCAGTGATGCATCTGGTCCTTCAGTTGCGGATCCTACGTTATACAGAAGCTTAGCCGGGGCATTACAATATCTCACTTTCACTCGACCAGATATATCTTATGCAGTTCAGCAGGTTTGTCTATTCATGCACGATCCTAGAGAGCCTCACATGCACGCTCTCAAGCGCATACTTCGTTATCTTCAGGGTACTATTGATCACGGTTTGGTTCTCTCTGTTTCCAATATTTCCGGCTTAACTGCATACTCTGATGCTGATTGGGCGGGCTGTCCAGATTCACGTCGGTCTACCTCTGGTTATTGTATCTTTCTTGGAGACAACCTAGTCTCTTGGTCCTCCAAGCGTCAGGCAACAGTTTCCCGCTCTAGTGCTGAAGCAGAATATCGAGGGGTTGCCAATGTTGTTGCTTAAAAAACCTGGCTTCGGAATCTTCTTCTTGAGTTACAAATACCACTACGGCGTGCCACCTTGGTTTATTGTGACAATGTGAGTGCTATATACATGTCTGGTGATCCGGTTCAGCATCAACGTACTAAACATGTGGAAATTGACATACATTTTGTTCGTGAGCGCGTTCGTATTGGTGATATTCGTGTCTTGCACATTCCCTCTGAGAATCAATATGCCGATATCTTCACCAAGGGTCTCCCTAGACAACTCTTTATTCGCTTTTGTTCTACTCTAAGCGTTTGCTCCTCTCACGCTAAGACTAAGAGGGTGTAAAAGATATTATTTCCCTTATTGGCCTGATTTCCGGTCAAGATATTATTCTCTGTAGTTAATGACTTTCATATGATAATAATATATATTGAGAATCCGATTAAGGGATTACTCAAGGAAGTTTATCCTTCCATCGGTACCAAAATTTACAGAGTAAACTAACATTCCTTCTTACACTTCATAGTTTGGCATTACTATATGCCATTGAAATTTACAGAGTAAACTTCACAAACCCCTGTTCATAGTTTGTAATTGTAGCCACGCAGTGGTGGTGAAGGAGCTAATAAAGAATCAATAGCCAAAAATTGAATTAATAGTTGCATGTCGATCGAAAGATATAGCTTTGCTTGGATAAACAACACGACTTAATTTATAAGGAGTAGCTAATAGAAATTGCAGAGGGTGGATCTCCGTCAATGAGTGGTTAAGTCAATGATCTTCCGTATTAAAAGCTTCAAATTGAGATACTTATAACTTGTCAAGTATAATCTCTCAATTCCATACTTCTACGGACTATTTAGTTTCATAGTTTAAATCTTATATATCAATAACCTTTGCCTTTGACGGTAGATTGTGTTCTCCAGATTATAGACATAATCAAAATCACGATGTAGTTGGAGATATAGTTTATCATAATTTTTTAAGGATAGGTAAGTGCTACCTAACGTTGAGAGTAGTGGGAGCATAAAAATTTGGAGTCACAAATCATTTTCGTTTTATATATATTTCTTTCAAGTCTTCTGACTCATTGGCACTACCTGCTTCTCCTCTGCCAAAACAATATTTAATATCAATTTGAGCATCCGTTAGAATACAATAATATGCCGAAGGGAATCGTATGCTGCTTTCATTGGCATGATATTAAAAAGTATTCGGATCTCCCAGTTGTACTTGTTTCTGAAACTCAAGAAGAGTTTGAGAAACAAAACAGATCTAACCTCTCAACTGAATCCAATGGAAGTCCTCCAATATTTTCATATGAATGGTGGCACTAGTGAAACAGGTTACGCTTCCAACTCATCCCTGCAGAAAAGAGGTATCGAAGTGACAAAGCCAATAATACAGGAAGCCATACTGGAGATCATTAACTCGATTTCTTCGGGGAAGGATATCCCTAAGAGTATAAGTATTGCAGAAATGGGCTGTTCTTCAGGACCCACTGCGTTGTTGGTTGTTTCCTACATTATAGACACAATATACAACAACTATGGTGCCCTTAGTGGTTCTCCTCATCCTGAGATTCTCGTATTCCTCAACGACCTTTCAAGCAATGACTTCAACTTAATTTTTAAATCCCTGCAAGGTTTTTACGATCAACTCAAGAAAACATATAACAGTTTAGGTGATGCTGACGACGATCAGAAGCAACACCGATGCTTTGTTGCAGGAATCCCAGGTTCGTTTTATGGCAGACTCTTTCCGAGCCGCAGCCTCCATTTTGTTCATTCTTCTTACAGTCTCCACTGGCTGTCTCAGGTTAGCTAACAGCAGGGGCACTTAGTTATAACTTCCGTTATTGTGAATCTATCTTGTCAATTTCTTGTATACGATTAATGAACATCTGAGGGGATTGATACAGAGTCCACAGGGAATCAAGAAGAGTAATAAGGGCAATGGTTACATGGCAGAATCGAGCCCACCATCAGTCCTAGAAGCATACCTGAAGCAGTTCGAAAGAGATTTCTATTCTTTTTTAAAATGTCGATTTGAAGAAATTGTAAAGGGAGGAAGACTGGTGCTAACGGTCTGCGGTAGAGCTGACGATACCAGTCCGTCTCGCGAAATGCGTTGTTTCGGGTGGGGGTTATTAGCAGAGGCACTCAGAGAGATGGTCTCACAGGTATAATATTCTTGTGCATTTTAACCGATAAGTTTCCATGTAGAAAGCAATCTTTATACTCGACTGATATGTGTCTTAATTCCTGTATGAATTTGATCCAGGGAAAGATTGAAGAGGGGAAATTAGATTCATTTAACATGCCTCTGTATATACCATCTCCTTCGGAGGTGAAATCGGTAATACTTAACGAAGGATCATTTATCATTAACCGACTAGAAACATTTGAAGTGACATCAGGCGAAGCTTTTCTTCTCAAGGATGAAGACGACGATGATGACTATAAGATAACTGCAGGTAAGAATTTTGCGAACTTCACGAGAGCTTTATCAGAATCCTTAGTTGTGAGTCACTTTGGGGAAGAGATAATTGAAGAATTGTACAAGAGGTGTAGGGAGATCGTTGCACCCCGCTTGTCCAGAGACCGAAGTATGAAAAATAAGCATATTTCCATTGTCATCTCCCTGACAAGGGAGTGACGAAGTTACAAACCATTTCATATATGAATATTTTTGTTTAAGTTTGTGCAAGGTCTCTGATCCGGGGGGTCTTTCCTTTTTCCTCCTCCTAATAAATGCCACTCATTTGAGCTTACATTTGGCGCCGGCCGTTTTGGAAATGTAGGAATAACATCATTTTTGAAGGTGTAAATGCGGACATTACACAAAAGACCTGCAAAATCACCTCTTTTAATAGACCTCGGCAAATTTCTATTGTTTGTCTCTAGGGTGACCATATAATAGAAAGTAGGAAGAAAGACTTTCTTTGTGATCTCCATATAGAAAAATGAAGTACACGGTGGAATTGCAAATATTATTATTACTTGGAGGCGAGTATATCACATATAACCAATGCTTCAAATTAAAAATAATAATAATCACATATAACCATATGATACATCCTTTTTCATCCAACGAAAGAGAGTAATAGGCAGTTGAATTTTGGATGATGTCTCCAGATCCATAAAAAACTACTATTTTTTCCGTATGGAAATACAAGCCATGGGTGTACCATGGGACAAAGTGGACTACCACATGCACTTCTGTTTTCTTCTGATAACTTGTCCATGAATGGAGAAATTATTTGGGAAAGATTGAAAACAAACGAAACAAAGACGGAAAGACTGCTTATAGAGAAACAAACAAAAAAAAACACACACACTTAAAAACCTTGGTATAAAGAGAAAAGGATTAGTATCATTAGAACTTCCAAATAAAAATCAGTCTCCTAGTCCAACTCCAAAATAATAATCCGTCTGGATATAGAACTCGGTAAAGGAATGATTTGATTCCAGTACCTAGTTTGAGAGGCCCAAGCTTCAGCACCACAATAAAAAAGAACGGTTTTTCGGGACCATGGTTATTTTTGGGATCATGGTTTTATTTTGGGTAAAGACATTAGAAGTAAATTTAAGTCACCCCTTATCTAGATATTTATATTAATACCTAAATTACCTTCTTGATTAATTTTTTGGTAATGATTAGTTAGTGTTAATAATAGTTAGCATAGTGATTAGTAAAATGATTAAGTTAAAGATAATTAATGAGATTAAAAAATCAGATGGCTTTTTTTTTAAAAAGAAGCAGAATTATTGAGAGAGTAAAGTTGGAGAAGATGAAGAAGGAAAACATGAAAAACAAAGGATTTTACCAACCACAACCGAAGGAGAGTATTTGGGTACCCAGGTATGTTTCAAACTTAGATAATGTTGGTTGAATTGCTCCAAATTTTCAAAAAACTGTAAATTTCTAGGGTAGATTTGGGCTTGTTCGGTTACCTTATGTGAAGAACAGGTTACCGAACTCATCTGAAAGTGTAGTTCGGTTACCTTTTCCATATACGAAGGTTACCGAACTCGTTCTTTAATGGAGGTTTTTAATTGTTCGGTTACCTTTTCCATACACGCAGGATAGGACTTACAGAGTAATGTTCGGTTGGTTCGCAAACTTTAACCCAACAACACATCTAAACGAACTCCACATGTATGCAATTAGTGAAGAGTTCGGTTTGTCAAGATTTTTTGCGAACAAACCGAACATAGTGGAACAAGTTCGGTTAAATTGAAACTCAACATAGTAGGAAAAATAACACAGTTCGGTTACATTGGAAAAAAAAAATTCTTTTTGGAATATAAGTAGAGTTCGGTTACTAGATAGTTTTAGAAATTTTTGCGAACCAACCGAACAAGGTAGGTAAAGTTTGGCTATATCATAACTCAACATAGTAGGAAAAATAACACAGTTCGGTTACACTTTTTTTTTTTTGTATTATAGATAGAGTTCGGTTACTAACTAGTTTTAGAATTTTTTGCGAACCAACCGAACTCGGAATTCGATTATGAAAAATTAAATTCGTGATAACCGAAGTATTCTTCGTGTTCTTGGTTTCAGAATGTTCGGTTACAAAACTAGTTTTTTTAAAACTATTCCTAACCGAACATGCCACTTTAACATCCATTTAAACCATATTTTGATGATTTCTACTCAATTTTCCTATCCAAAAACGAATTGAAAAGATTGATGGGTTTTTTAATTGAACGAGGAACGTCAAGGAAAGAGAGAAGAAGAAGAGAATAAACTTTTTTTCAAAACTAAAAATTTTCGATTGCTCTTTTGATCTTGATTTGATTTTGATTTTGGTTAATAAATTCATTTAGATTAGATGTATATTATTAGATTTATATAGTTATTAAGTTAGTTTTAATTTAAATTAAAGTAAAGGGTAAATGGGCATTTACCTAACTTTGGGACACCCCTTATAAGTATAGGGAGGTTGGCCTAATAAGACCATGGTCCCCTCAAAAAAACCATGGTCCCTAAAAAATCGTTCATAAAAAGGGAAAAATACGGTTTAGTCCAAAATCTCATTCAAATATACTAATTAGTCCAGACCCATTCAACTAGGTACAGATTAGTTCTTTTTTTATTTGAAATATGAAAAATACACAAGTAACCTTCCTGATTTACAACTTAGTCCAAATATTTACATTTTAGTCCAAAGTGATTTATCATGATGTTAGCAATTTTAAATAATATAAAAATAATTAAAAAATGATTTATCTTCCGAACCGCTCATCCAAAATTAGCAAACTTTATATATTCGGAAAGCTCTTTCCGAGACGAGTAAAAAGAGTACCCATATGACTGTATAATTTTCACTTTTTAAATTTTTTAATTTACATTGGTGTACAACTACGTACACAACTCTAAAAGTCCAGAAAATTCACATCCATACTGACATAACGGTCAATCAATATATCCATGAGAAGGGACGATAGCGTACAACTATGTACACACCTAAAAAATTCAGAAAATCCAACATTCACACAATAAAATAGGCCACATATTCATGCGACAGGACAATGGTATACAACTAAGTACATTTTTACAAAATCCAGGAAATCCAACATTTAGAACAAGTCTTGTGGTGGAATGCCAACCTATTCCAAGTGTGGAAAAACCATGGAATGTCAAGTCTAATGGCTTCCAAGTTGGGGTTTTCCTCAGAAAATCCAAGCAAGGTTCCACCGTTTCGTGGAAGGGTTCGTGGAATCCATCTGAACGCCAATAAGAATAGCGTTTTTTTTTGTCCGTAGATTTAGGATGAGTTGTTGAAATCTAACGGCTGAGAAAAAAACGATATTCTTAATAGCGTTTTTTTAGCGCTATTAAGAATAGCGTTTTCACTATTCCACCACTACACTTGCACTTCCATCCACGGTTCCAAATGCTGAGGTGGCGTGGAAGATGGAAGATGGAACTCTTTCACCATAAGACTTGCTCTTATACGCACATAGTAGCCCATATATTCATGAGACAAGACAAGATGCACGAGTTTGTACACATATACAACTTGAATCGACTACCTAAGCACGAACAATACTATCCACATTGAATAAACCTAACAATGAAACTTAGATGGATTTGAACCATCAACCTCCGCAAACCTTGTGATAGGCCGGGCGCTCAACCATTTTGAGCTTATGAGTCCTGTTACAAACTAAAATTGGAATTTTAGGAGCATTTCAAACCAAAAAAGACTGTGCAAGCGATGTCAAATCTAATTTATATGTTCACGTGACATGGATGTCATGAGACAAAAAAGAAAACTCATACACATACACATACACTTGTACCGGCCTTAAATAAGAACCATGGGACTACTTACTGATCCATCCACGCAGCATGCCCATAGTCTATATGGGCTCACTAACAATCAAAAGGTGTACAGTTATATACTGATCCATCCACACAGCATGCCCATTGTCTATGTGCACTCATTAACAATCAAAAGGTGTACAGTTATGTGTATAACTATGTGCCCGTTAATGATCAACAGGTGTACAACTCTACGTACATTAAAGATCACATATACAATTGTCAATTATGTACACCTTAAGAATCACCATTGTACAATTATGTACACCTTAGTTTACGCAAATATAATTTTATGGAGTCATTTTTCACATATGCACCGGTCTGTACACCCTAATTATTTACGCATGCAGAAGTTTATGTAGTTATTGTTTCACATGTGCACCATTTTGTACACCCTAGTCAAGCATAGGCTTATGGAGTCATTTTTACACATGTGCACTAGTTTGTACACCCTAGTTATTTAGGCAAGCATAAGCTTATGGATTCATTTTTCACATGAAGTTGATATATTAGGGAAACTAGAAATGAAAGACTTACTCGTCAGAATCTAATAACTTGACTTCTCTCTTATCCAACTTCAGTCCAATCATTTTTAGTTCCTTTCTGTTATCCCAAGCTTCCTCTCCAACCAATGTAAAGAATTTGGAGTTCACAACATATATTTAGGTCAGGTCAAGCTAAATATTTCATAAAGACATTTCATTTAATGTGGCAATTATATTGTCTAGCAGTGATGACAATAAGTAAGAAAGCGAAAAGACAGAGAAGACTTACAAGACAAAGAAATCTGGACGACGGTAGCAGCAGCTGAAGTAATATGGTTCAGGATAAAAACAATCAACTCAGTAGGCCTTCAAAAATTCATATCAGAGCCTGATAGGGATGCTTCAGGGATACTATATTTCTTTGTTGCAACTCCATCACCTGCAACACATACTTTGTCTATAAGCTACATAAGACATGGACTCGAAGTAAAAAAAATATAATGTTTATAAAGCGAATTAAGAAATGATTTATAAAGTGAGACATGACAAACGGTGTACAACGATGTACACATCAACAAAATCCAGAAAATAACAAGAACTGATTCATCCATTTTTATTAAATTTTTTATCAATTTGTTGGTGCGCACGAACAGTGTCTGCATCCTCGCAATTGTAAAATATTAAGAACTAAAAATGAGGCAGGACAATGATGTGCAATTATGCAAACATTTACAAAATCCAGTGAAATCCAGCATCTGTACCCATAAAGCAGGCTATATATTAATAACACAAGACAAAGTGCATGAGTTTGTACACCCATTCAACTTGAATCATCTACTCAGCACTAATAACGTTATCCATATGAATAAACATAACATGGAAACTCAAATGAATTTGAACCATCAAACTCCGCAAACCTTGTGATAGGCTTGGACACTTACCATTTCAAACTTATGAGTCCCTAAATTAAATACATAAAATAAAAAAAAATTGATGTCAAAGGTGCATCAGGATATAATATAATACTATTATGTACCATTAATAATCATCATGTGTACAACTATGTACACATTAATAATCAAGAGGTGTACAACTATGTACACATTAAGAATACACAAGCTATGTGCACATTAACAATGCAATAACAAAAGCCTATTGGGGAAAAAGGCAGTGGTGAAATTCAACTGCGATATAATTTGAGAAATTGAAAAAACAAAGAAAAGGGAAACCGTTATACAATCATATATAAACAATGTACGGGGAAAATGATAGACCATGATTAATCCTAAAACCACTTTAAAAAGTTAACTTAATCACTGCGAAAC
This sequence comes from Papaver somniferum, assembly GCF_003573695.1. NCBI lineage: Eukaryota > Viridiplantae > Streptophyta > Magnoliopsida > Ranunculales > Papaveraceae > Papaver > Papaver somniferum. The sequence goes on from NC_039359.1 coordinate 152,681,308, forward strand.
ATTCAAACATCTGAAGTAAAACCATACTTATGTGTGATGTTAACTCTACCCAAATCCTATTTTTATCATATTATAGTATTTCAAAGAAAAAGAATATGGTTGGATGGATTTGCATCACCATTCCACACATCCCACGTCTCAGACCAAAAATCAGTCAGTAGGTGTATTGTTCCACATTGCAACCCCATATTTACAAACACAAAATCCCATTTTACTCACCTTCTTTTATATAAATAAGTCAAAAGAATACCAAGAATCAAAAAGGACAAAGTAGAAGGGGCCTTACTGATAACATATCTTGTACACATCCTACTACCCCTACCACTTATAATCTAAACAAGAAAAATTATGTAGCTAATCATATAAACGATTCTTAGGACATTCTTGACCATTCTAAGTGAAACTAAGTTCCAACGATGCAAGCACCGCAAGAGATGCATTTCCTGAGATGGTTTATTAACTAATGATGTGTGTCGTATTCTTCACGACTGACCATCACTAATTGATTACTTTCGTTTCTATTATCGTTATCTTTCTCCTAATAAAGTTTCTAAGTGATATATATCTATGCAAAGTGATAAGTTAGAATTAATTATTGCATCGAATATGCACCGTCGACATTCACTTCGCAATAAACAGGATAAGCTTATATACAACCCAAACAGTGACCAGAAGGAAACACCGTCATGACTCCTCATAATGGGCAAGTGAGCAGTGCCATGGTTTAAATTTGGAAAAAAAAAATCAACAGGCAGAAAAGGTTCCAATTGTGGTCCTAAAAGATAAGTTATGATTTCAAGATACAAGTTTCTAAAAAAAAAACACGTACCACAACATTTTTCTCCCATGTTTATTGATGATTTAGCGATCCTCACTCAAGCCAACATCACCATAAAATGCATTATAGTAGAACCCCTCTCCTTGTGTTGTAGATGGATCAGTACACAACTTGCATCAATACTTCCTCTCAAATGCCTGCAAATCAAATACCCCAAGACATTATATACGTATCAAACCAACCTCATCACTTACAAGTTGAAAAATCTCGCTTCGCACAAAAACGATCACCTCTTTACGTCACCGTACTTAGTCAACAAAACTTATACTGGGTCACCATAGGCAACCAACTATGTGCTAAAAGAGATTGCAGTCACCTTACTTAATAAACAGGTGTACAATTATGTACACATAAAGAATCAACACATTAACATACAATGAATCTTAAACATTTAATACTCGGGTCAATTTCTTATTGGAACAGGGAGGTCACTTAAATAAGCCTCAAGTACCAAGGCACCGCATGAGGTTACAAAATAAACAAACAAAAAAATAAATAACTAGGAAGAATCAACATGTGTACAACTATGTGCGCATTATCAAAAAAAAAAACTACTAAATGTTTTAGAGATGATCCTGAACATGAGGTTAACGAAAACACACTTGATTAGTACACCAAAGGGTAACATATTCCAAGCATTACAACTGCGGCATAATATCTGCTCTGATGGGAGCATCATATATAACAAAGACGGGCCCTAGCATTAACCTGGGATGTGGAGACCTACGTTGCATCTCTCTCACTTCTTGGCATAAAGCACAGTAATGGCAGAAGAAGTGGGTAGCAAAATCACATGTTGACTCACACTGTTCACACTGCATCTCATCCTCCATGATGCTTCCACAACAACCACATGATTTAGTTAGTGACTCACAAGCACCCTGTTTACACCAAAAATGAAACCTTGTTTACACCAAAAATTAAAACACGACTCTCAAAGACATTCATCTTTTGCTATAAACAAGTTTACTATTAAGTTAATTCATTCAAACCTTAACTTATGCTTATGCCACATAAATAGTTATATAACCAAGAAATGCTACTGTTGTACAATACTTCAAACACCACACATACACAAAAGACTAAAGCTTTAATCCACTTTAAAGATCCAGACCCTGAAGATATGACGATTAGACTAATCCATGGACTATCACTAAGCTGCTCAAACATTTCCTAAAGTAGTTAACACGTCATAACCATTCCCTGGACCCAGCTTGGTAGTATTATATTAGCACTTACATACCATCAAAATCCTTAGGCATTCGAAGATGTATTAAAATATATATAACCAGAACATTAACCAACGAAGAGTAAATACTAGTGTACCAGTTTGTACACATTGTATTTAGAAACTTTACTCCTTCAGCTGAAGCATAGACGGAAGCAGTGATGCACATTCTCCTGGAGGATGGAAAAGGAAATCCCTGAAAGCACACTAATATCTATTAGTATGTTTGCTAACTGCTAAGAAACCAAAGAAAATACTTAATTAGTAAAAAATAAATATGGTTCTTAGCAAGCTATTCTTAAGACAGAACAGGTTGCAACTCAGGGAAGTAAACCTAAGCACGGGATTGACAGAGGACATATGGGTGCTATGTTAAATAAATGGGATAAAGAGAGCACTGTATTACTCTCCTAATGAGTAGTTATCTAGCATTTCATTAAAAAATAAGGTGAATGATAAAATCAACGAACAACAGTGTCGTTCATGTGCAACTGTGAGAGATGATAGTAGTGAGAAAAGCTATCCATTAGATTACCCTAACCTCTGGGAGCATTGTTTTACAATGAAATCTATCCCAAGATATGTCTGGTAAGTTGACAGTTCTATCGGATCATGTTTCAGCCGCCCGAATTAGGGGGATACCCCCACATACATGTATTGCTTACACAGATTCTTAGTTTTGTAAGTAAATCCTACTCCCTATGAGGTATAAGATTAACATCGCTTTCCCTAGATAGTAACCAACATAAATAGATAGCCTTAGCTCTATTTTAGCATAATTTGGTATCAATCATTCATATTTATGATTCAAGAAAAAAATAAAATCAGATCATTTTGTTTCGTTGAAGATATAACACCCTAAAACCTCAATATACTTATGCTCTTTGCAACATTTTCACTTGAAATTCACAAATATGAAGTGACCCGTAAAATCAAAACCTAAAAAGATAAAAAAAATAAGGGTTTTGAAACTGAACCTCTCAAATGATTTCTGAACAACTTCAATCCGACCTGTGCTTGAAGGATTCAAAACCTTGTTTGTCTAATTTCCTAACCAAACACATATAACACAAGCACTTAACCTGCATAAGCACTAACATATCCAAACTTACAGAATACCAAACCTTAAAAATATACAAAAGAAATAACAAATCATATAAAAAAAATCAAAATTGGAAGGAATAATTACAAAAGCTAATTTATCAACAAGAAATGCTCGCTTAATTGTATACCTTTCAACGTGATTTGACAATTTGTCTGCAATCATATCCATTAAACTGAGGACTCAAAGATGGAGAAGCAGAAAACCTAATTGTTGATGAATCTTAATATTCAAGTGTTGTTGGTGATTTCATCTACCATCCACATAAATATCAAGCTAATTCTTTGAGAATAGATGTCGATGATGTCGGATCCAGGCTTGCTGAATCAACTGCTAACTGATAATCAGACTTTGGTTTTGAAGATGGATTGAATCGATTTGTGCTTTCTTAAACTCAATAAACGAATACTAACTCCCTGATTTATATGAAAACTTATTGAGATTTTCTTTTACATTTTTCTCTCAACGAAACCTAATTCGTTTTCAGAAACTCATTGGAGAAGAGAGGTGAAATGAATTAGCTACAACAACCACTCCAGGTTTCGATCGGAGGGTTACTTTTGTCACACAAAAAAAGAACCCTGATTTTTGGCATACCTAAATCTTTCTAGGCATACAAAACAATAGTCCCATCTTGGACGACCTTATAAGGGGTACCCTATGGGTAGTTCAATACTATATACCCTTAATACAAAAATCTAAAATCAGTTTTCTAAAAAATCAAAATCAGTTTCCCTTAACATCTCTTCTTCCTCCTCTAGCCGAACTCTTCCCCCTCCTGCGAAAAAAAAGTTCATCATCGTGATTAATTGTCGATTCATAAAAATTTGATCGTAGGTTAAACTCAACCACATAATGACTCGTACAAAGAAAAGTAGGGACTAGGCAAACCAAATCATCTTTTAATCCATCAATTGAAGAAGAAGAACCAATTGAAGATGAAGGTGTAGAAACTGAAAATCAACCACCAATTGAACCAGAATTTAAATCAACTGCATCTCCAACTCCGGAAATGAGGATAAGAAAGTAAGTTTTACAAACCCAGTCTCCTATTTGTTGTTTTTCATCGATTAAATGACGGTTACAGTGTTGGGTTCGGCTCAAAATTGAGTTGCGTTTTTAGCCGAACTGGTCTTCACAAAAGCTTCCTGTAAGTGTATATGAACAGTTCGGCATGAAATTTCAAGCCGAACCTAGTCATAGATAGAGATGCATAGGGATTCGGCGTATTCGATAATCATAGTATGTGCCGAACCTAGCACATTTACGAGGTTCGGCTATTACGATATTCTCAATTTTTATGTGCCGAACCAATAACAATATTTTAACCCAAAAAATAACAAATTGATGCTCGGCTCATACGATTTTAGAAATATAAGCCGAACCAGTAATTAATTTTTTTCCGCGCTATTCAGGATGTTGTTCGGCTTACTATGAAACTTTCATATAAGCCGAACTAGTGTCTAGCAAAAGGGTTGGAATTGAAAATTATAGGTTCGGCGCATGCAGTAAACAGATTCAGTGAGCCGAACCGTTCATCAATTGGTAGATTCGGCTCATAGATGTGAGCCGAACCTCAACCTGTTTCGCCGAACCATGATCAAAAAAATCATCTAAACAACCTTTATAATTCTAAAAATTATCTTAATCACTAAACAAAATATTTAATCACTAATCAATATTACTAACACTAATACGTAAAGGGCAGATTTGTCATTAAAAAAAGTTGGGTTAAGGGGTTATCTGATTTTGCTATTTCACAACCTTTTTTTGTCTTTATTCAATATGCCTAGAAAGTTTTTGGTATGCTCAAAATCAGGGTTCAAAAAAATCAATTTGGACTGAATCGTTTAGAAATGGACTAACTCGTGCTAGATTTGTAACATTTGGACCTCCTAGTACCAGGCTTGAGGAGGCAGGACTTGAGTGTCCAAAGCCCAGTATATATGGGGCTAAACATTAATTTTTACTCATAAAAAACACCAATAGGGAAGTTTTGGTCTCTGGGCCTCTGGCTATAAAATTATAAATACTTGAAGGAAAATTGTCGTAACTACATATCGCCAATATTTTTTTATTTTTATTTTGATCTTGCTACATGAGAGGATAGCCATAGCAATTGTTTTTAGCAAAGGATGATAACGATAATTAGGACATGCCTTGGTCGGCCCCTGTCACCAAATTAGACCGAACCTATACAATTTAAGGCAAACAAAAGTCATGATTAATAAAGAAGGTATGAGAAAGATGTAACGGATGTATTATTACAAAAGATGATTTTTCAGTATTTTGTGTCTTGATATTACAGAGTATTTATTACCTATTCATTATATGACACACAGACATAAGTCAAGTCAATGTTGACTTGTTACACACTTGACTGGTACATTGAACTGTCTCCGTTATCACGTGCATCAACTAGATCTCTCATCTTAGTTGGAAGACACGATTTCGCTGGGATCGAACACCCAGAAACAAAAAGAAGAAGGAAAAGTAGAACAAAAAGAAAAAAAAAAATAAAACGACTTCACTGGGGATCGAACCCAGAATCTCTGGTTTCGTAGACCAGCGCCTTATCCATTGGGCAATGAAGTCAGCTCCGCTTACACTGCTTTTAGCATTATTGATTAATGAGAACAACCCAAAAGGTAAATGCCACCACATGATGTGGGCCCCATGCATATGAGTTGTCACGTAACAGATCTCTGTTCCGTGGTTTGCGGGCTCTATCATGCATAACTGGGAAGTGTAGCCTTCGAACCACCTTGAAAAGGTCCTAACGTTGCCATTTTTTGGGTCATTATAATCTTTGTAATCTTGACGAAAAGTTTGAGTTCATCGCAGTTGGATACTATCCTCCTTCAATAAAATCTCTCATCACCTATACTGGAACAAATATAGTGTGCAACAAAGAACAAACTCAACTGATTTTACTGTAAAATAAAATGTGGCATTTCAATACAGGTCAACACCTAGTTATATGCTAGTAAATGAAAATTTGAAACAAGTTGTTTACCGAGATCTTCCGAGGATCATGTTCATGCCTTTATGAAGATTCTTGTGCATTCCAAGCACAGATAATGCTAGCTTGGATTGTACGTGACACCTCAACCTATACATTAAATTAAATTTCACCTTTTCGCGACATTATTGAACTGCTTGCTATGTGATGATAGCACATTGGTACCTCAAACACATGCATCAACTTGATCTCTCATCTTAGTAGTCCAAATTTGGAAAAAAAAATCTTTCAATAATATCCACTTGACCCATACTTTAAACACACTTAAAGACCTATTTAATTCCAAGAAGGAAATAAATGTAGGAATATTAACTTCCGTTAATTACTACTGATGTCTGGAAGAAGGAAAAAAAATAACAATAAGAATTATTTTTTATTTATTGATACATTGATGCAATCAGCACTGCACGAGATTATAAGCAATTTGAGAATTCCACTCCTGGCCAACTGGGCTATTTCCTGTTAGATTTTTTGGAATTTTACTACAAGTGAATTATAAGCATTTCTCCCTCTTGTGGTCGAACATTGGTACTTAGCTGCCAATGTCTCCTGGATTTGGTAGTGATTCGATTGAGTAAAAGTTTGTATTCCTTGTTGCCATGATCACAACCAAAATTCTCAAGTGCTTAATTAGTTTATACTTTTGGAACCAAATCTTCTTGGACAGAAGTTAGTATTCTCTGAACCTAAAAGAAAATCACACTAATAGATTAGCTACATTCGCTTCTTACGGAGGAGGAGCTAGGTCGGGAGACATCCAGTAGGCAGTTGGTAGATTATATGCATGTTGAATTGATGAAAAATCGTTAACCATCAGGGTGTAGTAGATAACGACCCTAAACCTGGTTTTCTGCCCTAGAATAGTGTCGTCCAGGAATTTCTAAATCCTTAACGATTCTTCTCGACGACCCTTTTTAAATACGAACGACCTTGTCTTATGCAGAACCACCTCTCTGTCCCAAATAGTGATAGGGTTGTCAATATATTTCTAAAGTATGAACGATTCTTTGTTTGACGACCCCTTTATGAAACTTACGATTCTATATGATACAAAATTTGTTCTATGTTCAAAAAATATGAAGGATCGTCATGTTAAATGGTTGTAGTCGTTAAATATGTTGAAGGGTCGTCATGTCAAATTTTTGAAGTCGTTAACGATGTTGAAGGATCGTTTGGTTTTATAAATTTTGCCTGTCGATCCTAAATATGTCTAAATATGCCCAACTCCTACCTGACCTGCAGCCGTCCAAGACAACCCATGTTAGCATTAACATGCATGTCGAATCATATGAAGCCGTTCTACACCCATTTTCTCCAAATGCTTGATTAGGATGCATTTGGAGTACGCCAAACAAACACATGCAGCAAATAAATAAGAAATGATGCAGCCATATCGTATGCATGTCGACATTCAATCACTTCGATAAAAAAGTTGCACTAGTTGCTTTATAAGATATAGCTTGAAAATGGGCCCATTAGTAATCCCTGAAAGGTGATGGGAGGATATGTGAAGACTCTTATATGCACACTATTATACATGATTTCAACCATTTTTTCCACAAAATTCCAACGACAATGAATCATACACGCTCAAAAAGCACTTCCGATCACTAACATACTAGCAGCTCATAACCCGGAGATCTCTCTTGAGGGTCGAATGTGCAATAACGAATCGACATTTAGAAAGTGTCCTTTAGCTAGATTGGTTTGGCTGCTCTGTAGACGTCGTCAATACGCAAATTAACACGTACTCTATTAGCATGTAGGTTGAGATATAGATATCATATCCAAAATTTTCATAATTTTGTGAACAAATGGCAACCATCTTTTGGATTATTTGGAAATATAGATGTGAAGTGGTGTTTAGAAAAATCATTCCAAATCCAACTTCACTGATTCAACAAATTAAGAAATTCATCCAGTCTACGATGTACAATAAAGAAGACAAAAATAAAGATATCCAGAAAAAGAAGTCGTCTAAACCTTCTTGGAACAACTTCAGGGTGGACCGGATAATCTTCATAGATGCGTCGTATAATAAAGAGAACTTATTCATAGGATATGCTTCCATCCTGTACCCGGTCAACCAAGAAGCTTTCATGCATATTTCAGCAGGTTCAAAATGGGCATCTTCGGCTTTGCCCGCTGAAGCAAAAGCACTATTAAAAGTTTCAAATGGCTAGAAGACAATATACTTTCTACTGTTTTTATTGCTACAGATTGTCAAGTGCTGACGGACTTTATCAGCAAAAAAGGAACAAATGCTTCATGGGCAGCAGAGAATACTATAGAAGAAACTATTTTATTATAGAAAATTCCCACAAGATAAGGTAAAGTTTATAAGCAGAGATCACAACGTAGCAGCGGACTCAGTGGCAAAAGAAGCAAGGATCAGAAGACTACAACACATGTAAACGCACTTGCACCAGCGAGTGCGAAAACAAAGCATTATTCTAGTATTTTTTATAAAAATAAAATTGTATACCTTATGTACTACATTGCTTAGTTAATATATTACAATATCCATAAAAATAAAAAAGACAATGAATTTAAATCTAATATTTTGATGATATGTCTTCTAATAAAACTTTATATTCCTACCAGAAATCAGTATGATCCAAGATACCAAACTTCACTATCTACCCTTTGAAAATCAGTAATTAAAAATTAACAGTTTAAATTGAGATCCATGCAGTGTAGAACAAAGAACGAAATCCATTGATTATCCGTTAAAATAAAATGTGTCATTTCGATAGGGTTAACACCTAAGTAAATAGTAAATGAAAATTTGGACGGAAATGATTCGTACCCTGAGAAAAACTACCAAGAAATCTCGATTGAGAGTGAGAGTGAAGGAGAAGGTGAAGGTGAAGGAGAAGGAGGAGTCCAATTTACACTTTTTCTATCCCAGTGATAAAATCATTACTCAACCAATTGTTGGATTCCCGATGGTAGTTTTCTCCGGATTTTTTTTGATGTATGTGTAGAATTGTTGAATGCGGAACAACTTGCACTACAAGAAAATCTAGCTATTGCTACACCATATATCGCCATACCTTCAATATAAGTGTTGCAAAAACAAATTTCTAGTCATAATACTTTTCAGCTGCAGCTAAAAGCTATAATTTATTGCTCCAAAATGAAACTTTTGTCACACAACTGTAGCAAAAATATGAAAAGAGTGTGGCAAAAAAGTATAATCTTTTGCTGCAGCAATAAAAATTGGGTGCATCAATAGACTTCTTGCTACATAGGTTATCGCGACACTAGTAGGAATTTATGCCATAATCATTGGGTGCCGCAATATATTAAGTTTCTTGTAGTGTTGTATAACCGAGATCTTCCGAGGATCATGGCTTTATGAAAATTCTTGTGCGTTCCAAGCAAAGATAAAGCTAACTTGGACGTGACATGGTCGACACCTCAACCTAGACGATAAAGATAAACAATAGTCTACATTAATTTGGAAAGCACATCAAGTTTAAATATCGCCTTTTTGTCTGCATTATGGAACTACGCACATAGCCTAACCCCCAAACACATGCATCAACTTGATATCTCATCTTAGTAGTCCAAATTTGGAAAAATCTTTCAATTAAATCCACTTGACCCAAGACAAGATCAGTTGATTTCCTATTCCAACCAGATGGACATCTCATTAGCCTCGGTTGTACCGGTCTCCACTATTCAATGTGATTCCCAAGGTATGTTACAAGTTGTGGTTAATAAAAGTAGGGAGAGAGAAGATTTCATAGATAGAAAAGGCAAAAGGGTGAGAATGGAGAAAGCTCAGTCTAGCAATATCTCAGATCAAAATCAGAATAGTTATAATGGTGAAGATGCAAATATTCAGGGTGCTTCTATTTATGATATCTTAAATAAACAAGTTGGAGGTAATATGAGAATTCTGAGGAATTATCTGGCTTTGGGGGAGTTTGATCTCTATATGGATGATTATACTGCTCAAAATGTAGACCCAGATGAGATTATTATCAAGGAACCACTGCAATCTTTAATCCTACATTTTGAAATGAATCAGTCAAGACAATATGAAGCTAGTCCTCTTGAGGAATCTGCAGATAATACTCGTGTCAGTTTGGATGATAACGCTCAATCTAATTTCAGTCAATCTTACCCTAGAACAGTGTCAGAGCAAAATCATTTGAAGTCTCTTCAAGAAGGAAATCCAAGTGCCTCCCACCAGGTATACTCTAATCTCATTTTCCTTAATTTAGATATGCTTTTCTGTCATACTTGTTTTCAGAATTATTTCGATTGCTCTAATTTCCTTCATCTGAGTTTTCATTCTAAGTTTAGTTCTGAGTGTTTCAATTCTGTTAAAATGAAAGTAATTGCATGGAATGTTCAAGGATTTGTCTCGAGAGACACTAGAGATTATTTAGATGTTGTTATTAAGGAACAAGACCCAGATGTGATTTTTCTCTCTGAAACTAAGATTAGTGCTGATAGAGCAAAAAATTTATGCCAGAGATTTTCGTATCCTAATACTTGGTTTGTTAGCTCTGTGGGTCTATATGGAGGGTTGATTCTACTATGGAAGAATGGTTTTCCATGTGATATAGTTAGTAGTGCAGATAACATGATTCATGTCCACATTCAATCTAATCCATCCAATGAGGAATGGCTCTTAACTTGCATGTATGGCTCTACTCATTCTGAAGAGAGGAAAAAGCAATGGAACTTCATTAAAGACCTTAGTGAAAATTTTTTCCAGCCGTGGATAGTTTTGGGAGATCTTAACGTTCACATTCATAATAAAGGTCAAAGTGCTTCTAGCTTGTCTTCGGATAACTTGGTTAGAACTGCAATTGACTCTGCTGGTCTCATGGATTTAGGTTTTATAGGTCACAATTACACTTGGACTAACATGTTAAATGGTAGAGGATATAAAAGACGTCGAATTGATATGGCTCTCCATAATGCTTTATGGATAGAACAATATCCATACTCTAGGGTATATCATCTTCCATTTAGGTCCTCGGATCATTGCCCAATTCTTCTCTCAACAGTACCAAAATTCTCTCGCCCTTCTAAAGCTTGGAAGTTTTATAAATGTTGGCTCAGAGATTCTTCATGTCCCAAAATAATCGTAGATGCTTGGCAAGCTTCTACAGGCCTAGATAGCTTCACAGATAAGTTAACTAACATTAGGAAAATTTTAGTAAGATGGAACCGACAGGAGTTTGGTCATATTAGTGAACATGTCAACTACTACAAGAATTTGCTTTCTTACTTACAATCACTCCCTTTTAGTGATACAAATAGTGAGCAAATTCAGTTTGTCATAGACAGGTTGTCACATTGGGAGAAAATAGAAGCTGAATATTGGCAACAGAAAGCGGGTGATCACTGGATTCTGGATGCTGATAATAACACTGCTTATTTTCATTCCAGAGCTAATAAGAAGAGAGCTAGAAATAACATCACAGATTTGAAAGATGTTAGTGGTAGATGGTACCATAAAAGGAAAGAGTTAGTCAATTTACTAACTTCTCATTTTTCCACCATTGCCACTACCACAAATCCTTAGTTGGATGACTCTCACTTTCACATTATCCAGCAATTAGTCAAGGTCGAAGATAATCAAAGACTCATGGAAGTACCAACTAAAGAAGAGATTTATGAGGTCCTCAAAAGTATGTCTAGATGGAGTGCTCCGGGCCCAGATGGTTTTCCGGTGGGCTTTTATGTTTCGCAATGGGATGTAGTTGGGGAAGACATCACTTTTATGGTGCAAACTTTTTTCAGAACCAAAAAATTACCACCTCAGTTAAACCACACTGTCACTTGTCTCATCCCAAAAACCAATCAACCATCTACACCTAATGATTTTAGACCCATTGGGTTTTGCAATTGTTCTTACAAGATAATTTCTAAACTAATTGTTTTCAGAATGAAAACCCTAATGAACAAAATTATTTCACCTTCTCAAGTGGCTTATGTTCCAAAAAGGCTAATAAATGATAACATCATCTTAGCACATGAACTAATCCATTCGATGAAGAAGTCAAAAAATAAAACTCCTCTGGTTGCACTTAAGCTAGACATGTCGAAAGCCTTCGACAGACTAGAATGGACCTTCATAGATAAAATGTTATTTCATCTGGGATTCTGCGAATATTGAAGGGACATTATTCGGGAATGCATTTAGACTACCTCAGTTTCTATAAGACTGAATGGTAGCAATTGTCCGTCATATCATCCATCTAGAGGCTTAAGACAGGGAGATCCATTATCTCCTTATCTTTTTATTATGTCTATGGAGTATCTTTCTAAAGCTCTAGAACATGCGCAGCTGAATAAGGAAATACAAGGAATAAGTACTTCTCTTAAGTCAGTCCCCATAAATCATCTTTTGTTTGTGGATGATTGTCTGTTGTTCTTTCAAGCAGCTGAGAAAGGTCTTCAACACATTACTGATCTCCTGCATCACTTTGGTAACATTTCCGGTCAGCTTATTAATTATTCTAAATCTTCGGCTTTCATCTGTGGAGATGTTTCTCAAGAGGTTAAACTATCTATTACTAGAAGGCTGGGAGTTAGAAGATTATGCTCAGCATATAAATACTTGGGTTTACCAATTTTACTAGGGAAGTCTAAAACTTCCTCCTTTGTGTCTTTAAAAGAATCTTACGTTAACAGATTCCAAGGATGGAATTCGTCGACCATGAACCAAGCATCTAGAACAACAATGGTGAAGTCAGTCTTAAATTCCATTCTTTCTCATTACATGAGCAATTTTCAAATACCAAAAAACACTTTAAAAGAGTTTGATGCTCTTCAAATAAACTTTTGATGGGGGCATAAAAACAATAAAGGAATTAATTTTGTTTCTTGGGACTCTCTATGTGTTTCCAAAGAAAATGCGGGCCTTGCTTTTAGGAATTTACAAAAATTCAACTTGGCTCTGTTAACAAAATTAGCATGTAGGTTATGCACAGAAACTAATTCAACGTGGGTTAAAAACATGAAGCTAAATTATTAACCTTAATGTGATTTCTTACACTTGCAACAGTCTAATCAAAACTCATCCTGGATTTGGAAAGGAATAGAAAAAGGATTGGATATTGTTAGGAAGTTTTATAGATGGGATATCAGATGTGGCACTAAAGCTCTCATTTGGAGTGATAAGTGTATAACAGGATTAGATCATCCTCCAAGTCCTAGAGAAGATTTCAGAGAACCTGCCCAGCTGGTGTATGTTTCAGATCTCATGCTCTACAATCCGAAAAGATGGAATGAAGAGTTAATTAAAAAAGTTTTCCCAAGCCAAATATCGCAGTTGATCCTTAGTATGTACTTACCTCAGCAAGGAAAAGATAGAATGATTTGGGAGCCAAATAGAACTGGAGATTTCTCAGTTAAGTCAGCATACAAAGTCCTGTCGGCTAATTCCAATAGTCAACCAGGAAACCAGAACTCAATCTCAAATAGCATATGGAAGAACTTGTGGAAAACTAGATCCCCGCATAAGATTAAATTATTCCTGTGGAAATGTCTAAGAAATATTGTTCCAACAAGGGAAAAGATTAGTCTTTACAAGAGAAACATAAGCACGGTATGCCCTTTATGTGAATCACAAGAGGAAACTCTACAACATCTCTTAATTGAATGTGACTATGTGAAAGCAATTTGGCTAGGAATGAATATTAATGTGCATAGTTTGCATAGTCAACAGATTAGTGTTTCTAGTTGGATAGCTAGTTGGTTCTCAGGCTCTGATACAGATGATGAAAACCTGAGATGGAAGACTATTTTAATGTGCACAGCCTGGCAGATATGGAAGAATAAATGCATTACAGTGTTTCATAATAAGAAAATTAGTTCATGGTTTGCTTGTCATGAGATTAGAAACCTTGTTGACTTTTGTCTCAAAGAAGAAACACAATATCTTAAGGGTAAAAATAACATGCAACCACTGCAGTGGACTCCTCCACCAACTAGTCATTTGAAAATAAACATAGATGATTCTTTCGATCATAATACAAAGGAGATTGGAATAGGTCTAATTATTCGTGACTCTGCAGGATCAGCCAAAGGGATCAGAGGCAGGTACTACCATGGAGGAGTAGATCTAGAGCAGTCAGAATGTTTGGCAATGAAACATGCAATCCTGTGGGCCAAAGAACTCAATCTTCATTTCAACAACTTACTTTTTGAAAAAGACTGTATAAATGTTACTAGTTCCACCAGTATAGCTAACTTTGTAGTTCACTGGATGAACCAGAGTCATGTAGATGAAATAAAGCAGTTGTTATCGGATTTTCTTTCTTTAGTGTTAATCATGTAAAAAGAACGGCAAACAATGTGGCTCATGTAATAGCCAACAAAGCTAGAACTTTTAAGTTTTTCTTTGATTTTGCTAATAATATTCCCATGGAAATAGTTGAGCTAGTAACGGAAGAAAGGAAGATAATTAAGAAGTCATGTAATATGTTGGTTTAATATATTGGTTTTTTGCATAAAAAAAAATCCACTTGACCCCTACTTAAAACCTATTTAATTGCAAAAAGAAAAAAAAAATATAATAGAAAAAAAATAATAGAAGTTCAGTGGTAGAAGCCATGAAGTCATTCTCGCTTGTTCGGTTTTTGGCCACATTAGTGAGAGCAGAACAGAAGATGCCACCACCTCCATGATGTGGGTCCTGTGCATACGAGGTGTTGAAAAATTATGTTCCGTCCGTGGTTTGCCAATAAGATGTCAGCTAAGCTCCTAGGTTCCAGCGCTTCACGCCACCACATCCAATGTGACATCTTCGTGGGTCACCGATAGCCACAAGTATAATAACGTCAAAGCAAAAGGGCATCATTCATGCCACTTCCCACTAGTCATGTGAAATGAAATTCACTTTATCAACGCCTAGGCAGAGTGATGCCCGTCGTATAAAACTATCAAGATAAGCATTTCTTTTTCTTTTTCTTGATTGACGAAGAAAGTATTAGATTGATCTCAAAAAAAAAAAGTATAACAAGATTATACCACCCTAATAAAAATACAAACAGAAGAGAAAAGAACTAAGACGGCAACAGACTACCAATCTTAGTTAGGATGGAAGTAGGTATTACATCAATCTTTCATTACATCGGCTGAGTTAACATCTTCATAGTCCTTAAACACTAAAGCCCAAGAAAACAAGTAGTATACTACCTTGTTCATAACAGCTTGAGCATTATGTCTTCTGTCAGAAAACACACATTCATTCCTTTCCTTCCAAATACTCCACAAAATTGTTGTAGGTATCATGTTCCAGACGACAGTATTAACTTTGTTATGTTGAATCATATGCCAGACATGCAGAGTAGCAGTAGTATCATTAATTAGACATTAAGAAAAACCAATGTAATTTACTCATAAAGCCTTCCCAAACCAATCTGCCAAAATTGCAGTGCAAAAACAAATGATAAATAGACTCATTCTCATTACAGAACAAGCAAACATCTCGACATCAACGCCTCTCATGTAGATAATCTTTTATGAGAAACTCTCTAGTAGATAATCTGTTATGAGAAATAAGCCACAAGAAAAAACTGAACTTAGGAGGACATCTCAATTTCCAAATAGGATTGAAAATAGAGTTAACTGGAACTGCATCATCCTCTTGAGTAAGACTATCATAAAGAGACTTGACTGAGAAATGGTTATTTTTTGTCAGAGACCAGACCAACTCATCCTCAGCATTCAGATTATAATTAAAAGAAGCAAGGTCAATATTGAGAAGATTTATCTCCACGGTAGATGCAGCATTAACTCTTCTAGGAAGTTTGAGATCTCAACTTATAGAGTTACCAACAACAACACCCACATCAGCAACAAATTTTTTTTTTCTTTTGTGAGAGCATATAATGTAGTTAGCAGGTTTTGATAGGAAAATCGTGTAATCTTCCCAGAATCTTGTTTTCATGCCATTATTAACTTTGAATTTGACATACCTTAGAAAGAGAGAATTGCACTTCATGATAGATTTCCAAACAGAAATACCATAAGAACATTTTGCAGTCTTAAAAATCCAACAAACTTCTCCTACACCATACTTCTCAGTTGTAATTGATTTTCATAAGGGATTATCTTCATCTGCATATCTCCAAGACCATTTAGTTAGCTGAGCTTGATTGAATTTATGAAGATTTTAATACCCAGACTACCAAAAAAAATTCTTCTACATAAGACAGCCCATTTAACTGAATGAATTTTCTTTCTTCCCTTATTGTCATGCCACAGGAAATCTCTCATGCTCTTTACAAGTCTCTAATCACTGAAGAAGCAATTTCAAAGAGGGACATGTAATAAACATGTAAACTAGAAACCACACTATTGATGAGAGTTATTTTACCTGCTTTGGAAAGTAATGGCTTTTTCCAACCAGTTAACTTGATTAAAAATCTTTCAATGACTTTATCTCATTTAACAATTTCACCACTTTTATCACTTAGAGGAAGACCTAAATAAGTTGTGGGAAAAAGACCATGATAACAACCCAAAATATATGAAAAAGTAGAAAGATCACCATCATATCCCACACCATAAATCAGATTTTTTGTAAAATTAGTTCTCAAACCAGTGAGAAGTTCAAAAGAAAGTAACACCAATTTGAGATTTCTAACCTACTCCACATCAGCATCCAATTAAAGTATCATCTACAAATTAAAGGTGACTCACCTTCATGTTAATAGGTTTAGAGAATTCATGTTAACCCAAAGATGATTTATGTCCTTCTAAGAGACCTATACGACAAAGAATTTAAGAGGTTGGGGATCGGACTAGTCTTCTCAGCAGAAAATTGGTAATTTTATAACTTTTATAGTTGTTGGTTTTTTTTGGCAAAGGTTCAAAGACCCCAAACATAATTAAGATAGCTAGAATAAGCAAATTAGTTTCGATATGGTATTAGGCGGGATCCAAACTACTATAATAATCGAATATGTGCGAATTAGGCATGTAATAAATCCCGAACCAACTAAACTTGATGACGTTACATTGACGAAAATCTAGCATCTACCGGATAGAATCACTGCAACACTCAAAACTATTGATTATTAAAGTCAATCGCTACTATAAAACTTATTATAAACCACGAAAATCTATCCATACGTGGATGAGATTTGAAATTAAATAAATAAAACCTAGCTTAATATAAATAGCGCATGCAGTACCATATAGAGGTTCATAATATCTTAGCTTTAATATTTTCCTTTATTCGTTTCAATTAAATTCCATCAACAGATCATCATTAACCATTTTCATCATTCTTATTATCAATCTATCGTGCTCCTCCCTCGCTTTAGTAATATTGCTTCCTCTTTCGAAGCCATTACGGAACAAAATATCGTTCTTCCATTTTTTCTTTAGGGGGTTCCCCCAATCCCTACTTCATTCATATTCTGACGTAGGATCTTCAAGTCAGCTTCGATCTCTTTGTTGGGTTTGTGCCAAGATTGTAGTGTTTTCCATGTTCTTTTTAAGGTATTCTTCCTCTGTTTCATACTTGGAAACCCTTTGTGCTTGCGCTTTTTCAAGAAGTTCGATAAGCTTATCTATTTTGTCATCTGCTCTCTTCGATGCTTTAGCCTCAAGATCCCTTAGTTTGGAAGAATCTCTCCCCGCACCTCTAACATCATCTGTTTGGTTGAAATAACGTCTTGTACGCAATATATATGAGGTTTCAGAACCAAGGGGATGATGAGCTCCCAAACATTATTATATCTCACCAAATCTTCATCCACACTTACTGGAGCGGAAGTACCAGCTTCAGTGTTTTGGCTAGGTTGACTGTCTTGAGTAGGTTGAGTGTTTTGAGTAGGTCCATCATCATTATTCACCTCTGGATTGTAGTCTGGTTGATAGGTTTTTAGGAGCTAAAAAACCAATTCATGTCTCCAAGGTTTCTTAACTAAATTTCATATAAATTTACCTACAAATTTCATTCATTTTCATCACAAATAATCATGCAAATTTCATACAATTTTTTATCACGAATAATCATATAAATCGTACAAATTTACTTACAAACTAATCATACAAATTTTCATCATAAATAATCAAATTAAACCCTCATTCTAAAAATCAACTTCAATCATGGATATTAACACATATCATCTAAATCATCTAACTCATCTAATAGCAATCATCAATTTCATCAAAATATCATCATAATCAAAAATCATAAAACTTAAAACCTAAAATTTAAATTTCTTACACCAATCGATTTTGTGGAGGGAATCGAACCAAACCACCCTCAAACGATTCTAAACTTGATGTTGATGAAACCCTCAGAGCGAATTGAAGAAATGATGAACAAATCGATATTGAATCAAATATGCAGTTCTTGGCAGAGAAAGAAATGAAGGAAAAGTCGAGTCATGTTGATGAAATGGGGATTTTGGCTGCGCTGTTTGGTTCACCGCAGCCGCAGAATAGCTCTACGCAGTCAACCAGTTTGACTGGTCATGTGTTGTTCCATTCAGCGAAAAGTGCAAACAAAAAGCCTCGATGTTTGGTTCTGCATACTAGCATACTAGATTAGCACTGCCACAGGACTTGGGAGGTTGTCCTAGCTGCCAATCTAGATGCTAGATTAGAAGACCATAGGATTTAGCCTAATGAGCTTTAGTGTTGATGAGTTTCGAACTCAAGTTATTGACGTCATCACCTAGTGATTTATCATTGTACCACAATGACATCGATAAAGTTACAAAACATTAGTAATATACTCGATAACACGAAAACTAGTCTTATTGCTTGACACCGGAGGTTCCTGTCACTAGATACATGAACAAAAGAAATTTAAAACATATCATCCGGATTTATATATTTTTTTTTATTTTGATGGTTTCGAACAGTGGTTTTGGGCAACATCCTTAACTCCTTACAAGGAGTTATTTCTGACAATTACGGGGTTCAAACCCCTACCCCCGCAGACCACTTGCTGATAAGGCCGAAAAATCAAAAAAAAACAAGAATGCTGATAAGGGATCACGAATTGTTTGGGGATGTACCAAAATACAGGTAGGATAAAATAGCCCTTTGGATTAGTACACCTCCAATCAAATTGACACCTCCCATTAGCAGCCTTGAAAAAAAAAAGTTGTAGTCATTCTAATAAGTAAAACACAATACTGACAGAGATGTGGCGTACAATGAAGAACAACTCGGGTGATTATCTTATCTCCCGTGGAATAAACATGTGCCGTTCCGGCAAGGCTCATTATCTAGTAATATATAGTAAATGAAACACATGAATAACCGAGATCATTCGAGGATCACGCGTGCCTCCGCCAGATTTTTATTACTATGATATCGGCAACTTAGACCAAGTCAGGGCAAACAGCAGTATAGATTAGTGAAGAAAGCACACCAAATTTCACCTTTTGGCTACATTGTTGAACTATATTATATGATGATGCCATAGCACATAGCGACGCCAACACACATGCATCAAAGATCTCTAATCTAAGTTAGTTGGTCCAAATTCTGAAATTCTTTTCAATAAATTCCACTTGACCCATATTTAAAGACCTTATTTAATTCCAAGAAATGCAAAAAATAAATAATACAACTTCACTAGTTGCAGGCAACCTCCAACCCACTTGTATAGGTTCTAGTCAAGGTAGGACTCAAGCAAAAAGTAGGAATAACCAGAAAGTAAAATAAATAAACTAAAAACAAATCAGAAAAAGAGAATCAATGTCTTTTACACAAAATCCAACCACAACTTTATACAAAAAAAAATAATTCCAAGAAATCCTTTTTATGAAATATTTAATGTTATCTCTGTCACCTTTATAAAAGCTTAACAACCTAATACTCTCCCAGACATCGAGATTCACATTACACCTTTTCAAAAACCCTTTTCTCTCATCAACGGTATAGATTTCTTCCTCATCCATCGTTGTAGTAGGCCCATTCCATCCTATCAAAATCCCTTGTGGCATATCTTCCCATGTATCGGTTACAACATTATATAATACTCCTTTGACTGCATTGCCTTTTACACTGACCATCATCAGCTTCCCTCTCCATCCAACGGCTTCTATTGCTTCTCTACTAAATCTTCCATCTTTCAAAGATGATATCTTTTCCCAGTAGTTTCCGCTGCTGTCCTCTGAACAACACCATCTCTCTGCAGATTTAGCAACAAACGATTATACCGAGACCCAATACCAGAAGCAATGTAAAGAGAGCCATGGACTACGCCGGTAACACACCATCTGCGCGGGTGATTAATTTGAGGACCCAAACTCCATTTATTCGAAAGTGGGTGGAAAATTAATGGATTGGAAAGTGCTGGGATGAGATTATTTGTAGTTCCTGAAATGAAAACCAGAGTGTTTGATAGAGTGACTGATTGGATTGGTAATTGGCGTGAAAGAAATGATGGATGGTGTAACAAAAATGGGGGTGAGTTTAATGGTGTGATTGATGATGGAATTGGGTTCCATTTTGATGAAATCGGATCAAATGAAGAAATATGAATCGAATTTGAAACGTGATGACTTTTGCTGTTTATGGGTGGTGATAGAATTGCGTACAGAGAAAGAAAAGGTGGGAAATTTGGTGAGTAGATTAGTTTTCTCCATGAATGACAAACAGAGTAGAGTAGATTTGGTTTATTTACTCTGTATAAACAGAGTAGTGAGAGATGATCTGGTAATCCTGGTATAAGCTCCTGTTTTTGTTCTTCTTGATGATGATTATCCAATTTGGATTTTTTGGTTCTGGTCATGGAGAGGATGAAGAATCACCCACCCACCACTATCTTCTCTGTCCCTCCTTTGTTTCTCTGTGTTTGAGCTTTTTTTCGTTCTAGTTTGATGATTGAGAGAGGTACCTTTTTAGAGAAGAAGTCTAAGAATTTATTACCCTTTTTTTGTTGATTTATGGTTCACACCTCATCTGCAAAAAAATCTCTACTTTAAGCCAAAGGCAAGTCCTTTATTTGAGAAAGGGAAAAACTACCCTATACACCTTTTCAGTTATTCTGGCAACAAAAACAGAGTAAAGATAAGGGTGTTTTGGTCATTTCGAAACAACATTGCCTTTTATATACGTCTTCTTCTGCTTCCTGTCTATCTGGAGTGGAGGAAGAGGTGTACTTGCTATTCCATGTTCTTTCTTTTAACCCCCAAAAGAAGGCAATGAATTTGGTGTACTTGATGCTCCTGAAATAGGCCATTTAAGGGCAAGGAGGGACTGTTTCAGATGTTGGATGAGGTGAGGTATTGAGGATGATGAGATGAGAGGAGGAGAAGAGGATAGTCAGACTCAGAGGGAGGCGTGATAAGGGCCAAATGATTACTTTTTTTAAGTCTGATCTGATTTAATGTGGGGGATAATTTGTCGTAATAAAGGGGCTTCGGCTGTCAAAGGAAATTTGTTAGATTTTATTTTTTATTTTTTGAGTAGGATATAGTTTAAGAACCATACTTTGTTGCCTTTCTTGTATGAATGATTATATGATCGACAAATCAAAGATGCCATCTCTCCAACAGGCACTTAGCTGTCACCTTAACAAAATGGATGATGAAACTTGAAACTGCTACTTGTATTACATAGGCTTGCATGGATAGATCAAGTCATGTAAGTATCAAGCTGTATCTTTAAGTATCGGTAAATACAACACAAGTATTGTAAGTATCGGTAGATACGGAACTCATACCTTTGAATACATATAAACTACGGAAAATGGGTCATTTGTCCAAATATTTTTAAATCACGGTTCAAATGGACAGGTAAAAAATAGTGTGGGTGAAATGCCAAAAATAAAAAATAGTATGGGTGAAATTGGTTTCATCCTAACTTAAATTTAAAAAATAGTAAGGATGAAACTGGATACATCCTGTTTAAATTAAAAATAAGAAAAAAATATTTGGAAATAGGCACGATGAAATTGGTTACATCCTGCCTATTTTTATAATTTTGGCCATTTAAACAGTATCAAAATCTAACTGTCTATTTCACCCAGGAATTGTTGATTTTGGTCTTTTTAACCAATTTTGTATATAAACTAAGGATATTAGATTACTGTCAACAAATATAGATACGAAACAGTAAATACGGGCCCGTATCAGCAAACATGGCATCTCTGGAATCAACAGAACACTAAGTCTATATAAATAAATAAATAAACGGGTTTTGCAGAGAACTAAGTCCACATAAATAAATAAATAAATAAATAAATAAAACAGTCAGATTTTTCTAATAAGAACGAAGAATGGTATTAGCTATCATCTCAAAATACAAACCCAAAATTGTATCATTTGCGAACAATCTTTTTTTTTCTTTTGTCACGTTCCATCATTGTTTTCGTGTAATGATAGTACTGACAACGACTGGAAATCTCTTACAGGTCTTTGAGACGGGAGGTAATTAAGATCTGATGGAATATCCGCTCTTACTCCCTTATGGAAGCTATTGCTGGGACATAGAAAGCAAATATCAAAATAGAAGAAAGATTGTCATGTTGCAGATACTATTCGTACATTCTGCAGGTTTCCCTTTTATCTCATAAAGAATTAGAATGTGACTGATATTGTTTATGAGTTTCTTTTTGGATGTGGATATGTTACATGCTTAATTTATTCAGGGAGTTCTTATATCTTCTGATCCGAAACAACCATGGTTCACTTATTCTTCGTGGTAGACGATAATTACAACAGTATGATGTGGATAATTGGGTAAAGATCGTCTCTGCTAGATTGAGAAGGATTACAAGTCATCAAAAGGAGATGAGGGCTAAAATCTATGAAGGATAACAAGATGCACAGAAAGTGGGTGAAACTAGCGTTGGTAAGTTAATAAGTAAAATGCAAATTTAAATATCTTTCAAACCAAAATCAAACACAAAGATACAAAATAGCTTTAATATGTTTCTTATTTGATATTCTAAGTACATCGAATATGCATAAACTTTTGGTACGTTTTTTCTCTCAATAGACGAACTAGGCAAGAAGATAGTACTTCCTTCTTCATACATTGGTGGGTTGCGTGATATGTACCAGCGACACCCATATGCGATGGCATTGGTACAGAAATATGGGAAGCCTGATATATTTCTTACAATGACTTGTAATTCACTCTGACCTGAGATTGTAGCTGAGTTACGTGTCGGTGAAACTTCATCAGATATACCAAATTTAACAACTAGGATATTCCGTGCTAAATTTGAAGAGTTGGAGGAACATATCTTTAATAAGAATGTACTAGGAAGAGTAGCAGTCCAGGTTCACATGATTGAGTTTCGAAAAAGAGGTATACCTCATGTCCATATGTTGATCTGTTTGGAAAACGAAGACAAGTTACAAGGTCCTGATGATTATGATCGCATTGTTAGAGCAGAAATCCATGATAAGAAGAAAGATCCCGATTTGTATAAGTGTTTGAAGAAATAGATGATTCATGGTCCATGTGGCAGAAAGTGCATGAGGGAAGGAAATTGCAATAGAGGATTCCCTAAACAGTTTTCTGAGTGCACCGTGCAAGGTAAGGATGCATTCTCAGTTTACCAGAGGAGAGATGATGGAAATACTATACCAATGAGTAAGAAACTCATGACGGATAACAGATGTGTGGTGCCTTACAATCCTTGGCTTTTCCAGAATTACGATTTCCACATCAATGTAGAAGTTTGTTCTAGTGTCCAAAGTATGAAGTATCTTTACAAGTACGTCTACAAGGGCCTAGACTATATTTCCTTTCGAGTGCATCCAGAATCTGAGAATGACGAGGTAGCTCGTTATATCACTGCAAGATGGGTCTGTGCTCAAGAGGCAATGTGGAGAATATAAAGGTTTGCAATGAACAAGATGTACCCATCAGTCCAACGATTGCAGTGGCATCTTCCCAAACAAAATAATGTCATGTTATACGAACACCAAACAGTCGATGAGGTCTTGGGAAACGAAATGAATTCCAAAAAGTATTTTGTGGCAAATTCCCATGATCTCATGGCTAGGAAATTTTTATACTGGGAGTTCCCTGAACATTACAGATGGGATAAAGCAACAATGAAATGGCAGAGAAGAAAAATGAAACAGAGAGTCATTAGTAGGCTATATTATGTACCCCCTATTCCAAATGAATATTTTTTTAGGCTTATACTCATGCATGTTAAGTGTGCAATTTCATTCCAGGATTTATTGACAGTTGATGGAAAAAAATGACAAACCTTTAAAAGCGCAGCCGAGGCACATAGATTATTGGAGAATGATAACAGTGTAAGAGCATCTATGGCTGAAGCAACAACAAACAAGATGACATCTTCTTTGAGAACACTTTTCGCTAGCATATTGGTTTTTTGCAACCCAGTGGGTGTTGGAAATCTATGGGAGGATTTCTTCAATGACACGGCCGAAAGTATTCAAGTTCAAACGATACAAGCTCTGCATACTTATCAGACCGTCTTCTTAGAGAGTTGGGTCAATTACTTCATCAATTGTAGTCATATTGGATGATAATCTACAGGTGCCTGATTTGATCGAAGAAGAGCTATGCACTCCGGTTTCTGAAGAAGATATGACGAATGTGAAAAAGTTGAACGAAGAACGGTTAAAGGCTTATGATGCAGTTATGGGAGCCGTCGGAAGAAAAAAAAAAAGAAAAAAAAAATATTATTTGTGGATGGTCCAGGAGGTACCAGAAAGACATTTCTCTATCGTGTTATTTTGTCGAAGGTTAGAAGAAAAGGTGTTATTGCCATAGCCACAACTACATATGGAGTTGCAGCAACTATGTTACCTGGATTCAAGCTTCCATTTACTTCGAGTGCAATATCAACATGTGACATTGGTAAAAAGGATAAGTTGGATAACCTTCTCTGTAAATTTACTGTAATTATGTCGGATGAAGCTACCATTGCACATCGCTTTTCAGTCGAGGCATCAGATAGAACTGTGAGAGATATCACGGGTATCCAGAGGTCGTTTGGTGATAAGATTGTTATTATGGGAGGTGATTTCCGTCAGGTTCTGCCAGTTGTACCAAAAGCTTCAAGGGGGCAAATGAACGGTTCGTGTATTACTAGGTCACCTCTGTGGAGAAATGTATAATATGCGTGCAGTGGGTGATACGTCTTATTACAATTTTATTATGCGAGTTGCTAATGGAAATGAATCTTCTTCGGCAAATGACATGATAAAGATTCCATATGATATGGTGATACCTTGGACTGGTGAAGATTCAGAGTCCCAACTGATAGATTTTACCTTTCCCGACATAATAGATAATTCTAAGGATCCAGATTACATGCTTAACAGAGCACTGATCACACAATTAGCATGTCGAGAAGTTGAATGATCGAGTGGTTATCACGTTTCTTGGAGAATAACATACATATTACTCATTTGATTTTGTGTAAGATGATTTCCACAATACCTATCTTCAGGAACACTTGAACAGAATAACTCCGGGTGGTTTACCTCCTCATGTGTTGAGACTGAAGCTAGGAGCACCCACTATGTTACCGAGGAATGTTGATGCCAAGAGCGGCTTATGCAATGGTACAAGTCTTCTAATAAAGAAGTTTTTTCCAAATTGCATCGATGTAGTGATCCTCAGTGGGAATTCAGCGGGTAAAAGAGTATTCATCCATAAGATGCCATTGAGACCGCCAAAGAATCTTGAGATGTCGTATAAGATGATTCACAAGCCGTTTCCTGTACATATGTGTTTTGCATTCACCATCAAAAATGAACAAGGACAAACAATTGAAAACACCAGTAATTATCTTCCTGATCATGTCTTCAGTCACGGACAATTGTATGTTACCCTTTCAAGGGGTATTTCCAGAAAGAACGCTAAGGTGTTAATCAAGAAAGGAGGAGTGATTAAAGATTTAATGGGGGTTGTAGTATTAGTGGTAAGGATGGTTCGAACTCTAAGACTTGTGAAGGTGAAGGATTTTTAGATTTATAAAAATTATATACAAAAATATTGACAAATTGGTAGAGAGGTACTGGGACTAGGATTCCGCCAAATTCATTTCTTAAGGTTCAAATAATAATTCTTTTATCAATAATAGCTCGAAAAATATATTAAATATATCGACTCTAATTTATTGCCAAGATAGATTTTCAAAATATTAGGTGTAAATGTTAAGCATGGGACATCAAATCATCTAAGCTAAGCATGACGCATCAAATCAAATCACAACTAATTAATTTAAATCATAATTTCAATTAAAATTAATGCAAAAGTCATGAAAAGAATTAAATATAATTACCCAAGTGTGAAATAATGCTTCCTCCATCGCCCCAGTGTTGGGGTTTAGCTCCTCATATTAATCATAATCTCAAAATACATGTATAAAGCTCAAAAGTTGATTAAAGGGAGTAAAACAATTGAACAGAAAAATCGCAACAGAAATAACTGTTGCAAAGGCGATGTTCAACCGTTACAAAAGGAACGATAAAAAGCTGAAGTGTCGTTGTCGCGCGTTGTAACTACGAATGTCAATAAACGACGGTTCTTGCAAGTCTGTTCTTCGTGTTCTTCATCTTCATCACGAACAGCAGCAGCAGCAGAGAGAATTGGTGATTCTTCCTCTACAGCTTCCTCTCTTCTCCTCCCCATTCTCGACCCCCTCTCTAGTAGACCCAAAGAGCCTATTTATACCCAACAACAGCTCCAAATCTCGCCAATAACTCCAATATAATTCTTCATTATGCGGGCAGTGAATAACAATATTTTCTGAATATTTTCTTACCAAACTTGGAATTTCTTGCGTAAACTTCCTCCCTCCACTCTCCAAATCGATTCTTCACGACCCAAAGTGATGCTCGAGCCATTCCACATCATCAGAACACGTCCATAACTCTCCATGACACGTGATTATCATCCTCCAGTGCATGCTTGCCCTGTTTTGAACTCGAGAATCAAAACACGTATTCCATCCAAATTTGATCGAAACCACCACCCAAACTTTGTTCCTTATGCCAAATCACATCTTTCTGCCAATTTTCAACGATTGAATCGCACTCTAACCCATTCATTTTTGACAATCAAAATTCTGCCAGTTGAAAACTTCATTTCCCGCCAAAAACACAAATTCAAATTGTTGAAGAACGTGCCCCTTATCCAGAGTGATGGGGTGCGAATATCAATTGGGGTGGAAATAGTAATTTTTATGGGTTCCTCCGGGACATTTCTGGGACGCTTCCGGTGCATTTCTGGGGTGCCTACGGTACATTTCTCTGGGGTGTAAAACACTGCTTTTTGAGCCCATTTCGCCGCAAGGGCTTATTTCTCTAAAATTTCCTACAAGAACACAAAATAACACAATAAGTACTTAATCGAGTCTAATAATACAGAACATTGAGAACAAAATAGACACATAAATGCGTCTATCAAGGAGTAGCTAAAAAATTTGGAACATTTACCAAAAACGTTGCATACAAGAAAGTTCTTACGACATCTTAGGTAAACAAAAAAAAATTGTGATATCTTACAGTTTGATGTTGTCTGCAAGGTTCTTAACTGTTGTTTTTGTTTAATATTTTTTCCTCTTCCTCTATTGTTTTAGTTCTGGTTTCATCTTACACTTTAGTATCTATGTATATGTAATTTTCACTCATTGAAATGTAAGTGACATTTATTCTAATGGATTACAAGAAATAGAATTTTGAAACAATAATTTGTATTGCTTCTATTTGAAGGAGGATTTTTCCTCCTTAGTGTTTCAGTTTGTTACTTCCTATGTTTTGCAACGGAACGACAAGTCGGAAGGTGCATTGCACGTGCGTCTTTACTAGTAGTAATAAATAAATAAATAAATAAATAAATAAAGCAGTCGATTTTTTCTAATAAGAGAAGGAGAAAATTCGTCTAACAAAAAATACTAGCGTATCATCTCAAAAAAATCCTAAAACCGTATCATTTGTGAACCAATTTTTCTTTATTTTTGCTAGGTTCCATAATTGTTTTCGTATGAAACCACTATTTTACACAAAAAAGATAAAATAATAATAAACCACTGCATGAATCTGAAAAACAGGGTGTATTGCTGAAAACTCGATTGTTCCGAACTTTGTGAGAAACAAATTGATTGATTTAAAACTGAATGAAGTTTTCTCTTTTGGAAATCCTTATACATGGTGCAATAGAAGATTCAAAGCTCCTACTGAGCTTATTTTTGAAAAGTTAGACAGGGGTTTTATGAATGATAAATGGATTTCTTTACTGCCGCATATTAGGGTTACAAATTTAGGTCGTGTCTACTCTGACCACTGTCCTATCCTGCTCAATTGCTTTCATTTTGAAGACAAACTTTCCATTCCGTATAAATTCTTCAAATGTTGCCAACTGAGTCCAGACTTTAAGAGTGTCCTTATAAATTCTTGGTCTAAGTCAGTTAAGGGTTCAGCGAGTTTCATTGCTGCGAGGAAGCTTAAAAACCTTAAGCATGATTTAAGTAATTGGAATAGGAATTCCTTTGGGCATATAAAAACTACAATAGGAAAATTAAACTCTGAAATTGAGAAGCTTCAATCTATGCCATATACTCCTTCGATTGGGTCCTTCATTCTGAATTACTCGAAGCAGCTTGATTATTGGTATGAGACTGAAAATTCTTTTTATAAACAGAAATCAAGAATTGATTACTTCAACTATTATGATAAGAATACTAATTTCTTTCACAATACAGTTAAGCTCGGAAATATGTATCGTAATATACATACTTTACGTGACAGTCATGGTAACTGGTTGGAATGCAGACACCAAGTTGTTTCTCTTCTTTATAGCCATTTCAAAAATATTTATACTTCATCGCAGCCTAATAATGGCGTTATTGAGGAAGTTCTTAAATACATACATCCTATTATAATTGATGATGTTAATACCAGACTAACTGCCATTCCTACTTCGGATGAAATCCTTGATACTGTCAGAAACATGGCTCCATGGAAATCGCTGGGACCGGATGGTTTCCCTGGTGGTTTCTTTAGAGACAACTGGAATGAGGTGTCTTTAGAAGTTATTAATCATGTGCAATTTTTCTTTAGAAACAAATTTCTTCTTAAGCAGCTGAATCATACTTTCATTGCGCTGATTCCTAAAGTTAATAACCCCACAACTCCCCATGACTTCAGGCCTAATTAGTCTTACAAATACAATCTATAAAATTATCTCAAAAATTCTTACGAATAGGCTAAAACCCTTACTTGACTCTATTATTTCTCCTTTTCAGTCTGCTTTTATAGCAAATAGGCAAATTCAAGACAATATTCTAATTAGCCATGAAATTTTACACTCTTTCAAAACTAGGAAAAAGAAAAATAATAAGAATGGATTTATGGCTATCAAATTAGATTTATCAAAGGCTTTTGATCGTCTTGAGTGGCCTTTTATTCTTGCTGTGTATAAAAACTGGGTTTTTCTGAAGACTGGTGTCATCTTATTTCTCAATGTATTAGTACTGTGTCGTACTCGGTGCTGGTTAATGGCTCCCCCAGTGATATCTTTTGTCCTTCTAGAGGAATAAGGCAGGGAGATTGCCTTTCACCCTACATCTTTATATTATGCATGGAAACTTTGTCTCAACTTTTGTTGAAAGGAGAAAAGGATAATCTGATCCAGGTCTTTAAACTCAGGAATCATAGTCCTTCGATATCCCACTTGTTCTTTGCAGATGACTGCATGTTGTTTATGAAAGCCTCCTTAACTTATGCTAGAAATCTTGTGAAGATTATTGATACTGTTGCGCAAGCTTCAGGTCAGGTTATAAATTTTGAAAAATCGGGTTTCTTTACTAGCAATAAAATGCATCATAAACATGTCAAACTTTTAGCTAGAACCCTTGGTATTAAAATTCTTAGTACTTCTGAAAAGTATCTTGGTACCCCCTTATTTGTTAATAGAGATAAGACTAAAACTTTTTAATTCCTCATTGATAAATTCTATAGCAGATTAAGTAATTGCAAGAAAACTAACTTGAATGTTGCTGGTAGAACGGTGGTCACTAAACATGTCCTTTCTAGCCTAGTTGTATATCATATGTCTATTTTTCCTTTCCCTAAAAAGATTACTGCTAAGATCGATTCTATTCAGATAGCTTTTTGGTGGTCAAAGAAAGACCCTAGAAGAGCTGCCTACTATCGTTCTTGGGGTGATATTGGTAAATCCAAATTGAATGGCGGTCTTGGAATTAAGAATTCTTTTGCTACTAACAGAGTGTTTATTGCAAAAATTGGTTGGAGATTTTATAAGAATCCGGATCATTTAGTATCTAAATTCTTCAAGGATAAGTATTACCCAAATCAAAATCTGCTAGAGATCGACAAAGCTGCTGATTCTGCTTCCTGGACTTGGAAGGGGGCATAATAAAAGGTTTGATTTTCATTAATGCTAATATTGTTTATAAAATTAATGATGGTAAGGCTACAAGTATTTGGTCTTCTAATTGGTTACCTCTCAGTGATTCTCCTCCGACTTCGATTAACCCTAATTTTGTGAATTACATATTTGTTAGTGATCTTATTGATGTGCAGAATAACTCCTGGAATATTAGTCTTATTACATCGCTGTTTTTTCAGGATGTAGTCAACAAAATACTTGAGCTTAGAATAAATACTAGTACACAAGACACTGTCACGTGGGCTCACACTAGAAATGGAATTTTCACTATTAAATCTGCTTATAAAGTGTATATGAATGAATCTATAACCCCTGAAGATGCTTCTTTTTGGAAGAAAGTTTGGTCTTTAGATTGCCTTCCTAAGATTAAATTTTTCATGTGGAAAATTTTTGCTTATATGCTGCCTGTTAACTCTTTCCTTATGTTGTATAATCCTGCGGTTGATAACAATTGCCCTCTTTGTAAGAATGAGTCTGAAACTGTGATGCATCCGTTCTTTAAATGTCCCATGGTTGTCCATATTTGGTTTGCTCTCTCCTGGAAGCATTTGGTTGCTGGGAATTTTGATTGGGTGGATGATATATTTTTGAACTGGTTTAATGGTAGTCTGGGTACTTCTCCCTTTGCTGCTGATTGGCCTAGCATTGGCGCTATAGTAATGTGATCTATATGGAAATTTAGATGTGATGTGATATTTGAAAAACTCCACTATCATGCTGGACAAGGTTATTTTGGATACTAGAAGGCTAATCAACACCTTTATTGCTCCTCCTTCTCCTTCTTTTACTACTTTGAGTTCAGTGATTGTTAAAACTCCTCGGCGGGATGTTGACTATGTTTTCTTTCTGGATGGTTCTTATAAAGATCTTAATATGGGTATTGGAACTGTTTTTTTGTGATAATGCAGGAAGAGTAATTTAGTCAAGAGCAGACTTTGGACTGATTACAGGTGTTGTTGGTGCTGAGGCAACAACCCTAATTTTGGCTATCTCTTGGGCAGAAAAGATGAATTTGTCCAAAGTTCTATTTGTCAGTGACTGTCTTCAGCTGGTGAACTTTATTCATGAAGGCAAGGGTGTTGTAGACTGGCTTTGTAGTGATCTTTTAGAAGATTGTCGGATTTTCCTTTCCAATAGTGCTAGTTTTAAGGTTGTACATATTAAGAGACTTAAAAATAAGGTAGCGGACCGACTTGCACGTCGGGCTAGAAAGTTTAAGTTAAAAACTTCATGGGTTTCTATTCCTCCCTTTTTGAACTCTTTGTTGAGGAAATAACCTCTATCGGATGTTTGTAATTTTCTTTTCAGTTAATGTCATGGTGTTGTTTCTTAGCAAAAAAAAAAAAGAAAATTGGTCCCCTTTCTAATTGAATATACTCTTGGCATTTCCTAATTGAATATAGTCTTCGTGTTGTCTTTGGGACGGTATATCTAGAAGTAGAGCTGTCAATTTATAACCCGGCTTGCGGGTTGACCCTAACCCGGCTTGTTTCAACCCTGCCCGGCTTGGCTTGTTGTCTAAACGGACCGGGTTAGGGTTGGCATATACAACCCTACTAGAAAACAAGCCGGGTTAGGGCCAATCCGCAGGTTACCCGTCAACCCGTCAAAATTAATAAATATATCCCTCGATCCCACCAACTCTTTAAAATCCATGATTTGCAAACATATATTAGAATTAGTTAATTTTAAATCAATAAATAAAGCTAATTTTGGATCTACCCAAACAAATATAACAATTTTTAGATTTTAAATAATCAATCAATAAATTAAATTACAACTTAGATTCATCAATCACATATTTATTCAGGATGTCCTAAATTGATAAAAAGACTAGCATAATTTAAACAGTGAGTTAGTCTTACTCACATTAATTTAAACCTATAAAATGATAAAAAAAAAAAAGTAAAATGCTTAGTTGATGTTAGGGTTCTCTGCCTAAGAAAACTAAAGCGCCGTAACCGGCTATATCGTTGATTAAGTGGCAATAAAAACGTCCACTTTACAACTCAGTGGTGGGGCTTCTAGTTAAACACCAAATTGACCTAGGTTCGACCTTTACTAAATGAATAATCCTAAACAATCCTAAATTTTAAATTTAATTTTTAAATTGATAACATTAACAAGCCAACCCGCCAACCCGTCAGGATTGACCCGTCTAGGGCTAGGATTGGGGTTTTGAGCTTGTTCGTGAATAGTACTAGGGCTAGGGTTGATCCTAACCCTAGTACGGGTTGGCAAGCTAGGGACGGGTTGACCCTAGCTTGGCCCGTTTGACAGCTCTATCTAGCACCACTGATGGTTTCCATTGTGATGAAAAATTGAGAATTATCACAAAAGATCTCCGATTTCCTGGTTTCGGATCACTTTTTGTTTTTTGTTCACCCATCTCTCTACCTTTAAAATAAAATGAAATAAATGTGTTATGCGTGTAAAAAAAGTATTTAAATCCAGATTGATAGCTGAGGTTTTATAAAAAATCTAGGTAGTATGCTTCCATTGGGGACATAATAGGCCGCCACACCGGTTCATTTGGGAGTAGTCGCTATCTTTTGATCAGTAGTAGTCGCTACTCCTCATTAAATTTGCTCTGGTACTGGTCTCTATTCCCATTGGCTATAGTGGGCCAAATTAGGCCACGCTAATCCATTTGGGAATAGTCACTTGTAAATTTGTAATCCTGGTATAAGCTATTGTCTGGAGTACTTGGTTCCTGTTTTTCTTCGACCCCAAAAGAAGGCAATGAATTTTGTGTACTTGGCCTCCTGAAATAGGCAATTTTCTGGTTGGTATAGAACATTTTAAGGGCAGGCAAGGTCCGCAAGGAGACTGTTTCACATGATGGGAATGGGAGAAGAGGATATAGTCCAAGGGTGTGATAAGGGACAAACGATTACTTTTTTTAAGTCAGATTTAATGTGGGGATAATTTGTCGCAAAGAGGCTTCTCTTGTCACATAAAATTTGACAAATTATCCCCATACTTGAGGCCGCACAACTTTCCTTCAAAGGAAAGAAACCTCATCCAGATATGTCGACGCTTTGATAGAGATTTGATTTGATTGCTTATTAGTTACTACTACCTCAACAATTACAAAATTTGGCCAAAATTTCAGTTGGTTGGAGAAGGTACCAAATGCTACCTTTCTATACCCGAGCAGGTGCGGAGCCAGGAATCATGGGAAGGGGTGCAAAAGTTTGTTATGGGTGTAACTGAAAATTTTAGGGGTGCAAAAATGCAAAAACAGGCTTATTTGTAAGAAAAAAATTCTACAGGGCATAAAATGGGTTTTGGATCCAGCTGGGCAGGGGTACAAGTGCACACCCTTGCAATGGGTTGGCTCCGCCCCTGTACCCGAGACCACGGTGGACGGAACAGAGTGCTCGAATATATGGACGATTTTTTGGGGACCATGATTTTTTTGGGGGACCATGGTTTTATTTTGGGTAAAGACATTAGAAGTAAATCTAGGTCACCCCTTATCTAGATATTTATATTAATACCTAAATTACCCTCCTGATTAATTTTGGGTGATGATTAGTTAGTGTTAATAATAGTTAGTGAGATGATTAAGTTAAAGCTAATTAGTGAGATTAAAAAATCAAATGGTTTTTTTTATTAAAGAAGTAGAATTATTGAGAGAGTAAAGTTAGAGAAGATGAAGAAGGAAAACATGAAAAACGATGGATTTTACCAACCACAACCGGAGGAAGGGTATTTGGGTACCCAGGTATGCTTCAAACTTAGATAATGTTGGTTGAATTGTTCCAAACTTTCAAAAAAATTGAAATTTTTTATGTAGATTTGGCCAGTTCGGTTACCATATGTCAAGAACATGTAACCGAACACACCTGAAAGTGTAGCTCGGTTACGTTTTCCAAACACGCAGGTCACCGAACTCGCTCGTTAATGGAGGTTTTGGTCGTACAGTGTAATGTTCGGTTACCTAGGATAAAATGGTAGGTAACCGAACTTTGAACTTAACAATTTATTTGGGTACATCTTGTGCGTTCGGTTAGTTCGCAAACTTCAACGCAACCAAGTTCCCAACCGAACTGCAGGTTAAAAGTAACCTAGTGTTAGAAGTTCGGTTGGTTCGCAAACTTCAACATATTTTGCGAATCAACCGAACTGGGCTTATATATGCATATATGCAATTAGGAAAACGTTCGGTTACTACGAAATTTATTTCTTGGCGAATTAGGTAGAGTTCGGTTACGAAGTTTCAAAGATAGAGTTCGGTTACAAAGAAAACTTAACATTTTTGCGAACGAACCGAACTTGTGGACTTCTCATTATTTTCGTACACTAAAGTTCGGTGATATCCTTATTTTGCGAAGGAACCGAACTTATGGACTTGTGTTGATCTAATACAAGGAGTTCGGTTAAAAATATTTTTTTGCGAATCAACCGAACTCTGAGTTCGGTTAAGAAAAAATTAATTCGTGATAACCGAACTTTTCTCTGAAAAAAAAAACCCTCCATTAAACCTCTCTGCAATTTCCATTTCAACTCATTTTAATGATTACTTCTCATTTATTCAACCAAAAACGAATGAAATGGGTTTGTGAGAATATCTTTGTTAATGTTTTAAATTAAGTTATATATATATATATAGTGGTGGTGGTGGTGGTTGGTGCTGGTGGTAATCGGTGGTTGGTGGTGGTGATAATCGGAGGTGGTGGTGGTGGTGGTAATCGGCTGTGGTGGGCGGCGGTGGTGGTGGTGATAATCGGAGGTGGTAGTGGTGGTAATCGGC
The DNA here is from genome assembly GCF_003573695.1 of Papaver somniferum. Lineage (NCBI taxonomy): Eukaryota > Viridiplantae > Streptophyta > Magnoliopsida > Ranunculales > Papaveraceae > Papaver > Papaver somniferum. The sequence continues at coordinate 152,716,623 of NC_039359.1, forward strand.
GATGGTGGGAGGAGGTGGTGGTTATATATATATAGGTGGTTGTTGGGTTGGTTTTAAATTAAATTAGACTAAGGGTAGGTTAGTCATTTCAATGCTTTAGGACACCCCTTATAACTATAGGGAAGGTGGCCTAATAAAACCATGGTCCCCTCTAAAAAATCGTTCGCATATATACTCCTGGAGATGAAACCTGTGTTGCAACGTTTTGGGGCCCTCTTAGGGGTGGGACTTGGGTTAGGTTAACCCACCCAACCCATACCCAACCCGAACGTTGGGCGGACATGGGCAAAGGATTTTAAAATTTTGGGCAAGTTTGGGCATATATTTTATAAACCCGAGTTAAATTTGGGCAAACATGGACATAAATATTTTTAACCCAAGCAACCCGCCCAACCCGAAGAACTATGATATAGTTATATAAAACTATTTTTATGATTGGTATTATTATCTATTTACAGTAATTTTATATATTATCTTCAAATCTAATAGTGAGAATATAAATTATATCTATCTCATTAATCATTTAATATGAAAAAAAAAAATTATATTATTGTAAGTAATCTTCAATTAATTGGAAATTTAAGATAAATGTAGCAATTAAATCTTAGTATTACTAAAATCTTTTAATTATCATATCATATTAACAAACTCGTATGTCTAGCGAAATTTGGGCCAACCCGGGGAACCCGAAGAACCCGAGAAACACAACTTGGGCGGACCTGGGCAGTACCTCCACGAGTTCCACGGGCAAAGGATTCCTAGCTCGGGTCTGACATGGCCAAGCCTTCTAACCCGCCCAACCAACCCAAGTCCCATCCCTAGGCCCTCTTGCACCTTCCGGTATGCTGGAGTTGCTGCTCTACCGAGTTTGGCTGACAACAAGGTCTGATGTGTTCTTTTCCAAGTTTATGTTTGGTTCCTTTTGGGCATCTGGTATGCATTTGCCTCCATAGACTCATTTTCATCAATATGAAACTTGTGATAAATGTTAAATGCACATACTGTCGCATGATTCATATGGATAGCATCATTGTCATGAGTGGGTGGAGCAAAATTTAAAAAAAAAAGACAAAAGAAAAAAACGTTGAATGGCTTCGCCCAGGTTTGAACTGGAGACCTTCAGTGTGTTAGACTGACGTGATAACCAACTACACCACGAAACCAACTGTTGCCTAAATAGACTAGCCTATATTCATGAACAGTATTCACCAATTTCACAGATGGGAAAACCTGTTAGTCAAGAACTTGGAAAAAAAACCCGAAAAGCTGATTACATGACTTGGAAAAAATTCAATTTACATGAAAGTACGAAGCAAATCAATATAGTGTTCACACAAATTGTCTAGCATACTGAACAGACTATTATAACGCGAGCAAACTCGGTTTTTCCTTTCACTTTAATGGCTGCAAGAAAGATCTACACTGAATTATCATACCTAACAAAGATTAAGTATATAAATTTCGGGATACATGTCTAAGTCACTATACCTGCATTCTAGTTTTTCTGTACATCTGAAAATAGTACAAACTTCTACAAATTCTATAAATAAATGTGACAAAGTATTAACCAAGAACGTGCAGATTAGAACCTGATAAAGGTGGTGTCGTACTCTCATGATGCACTAGTCAGAACTCAAGGATCTTAGGTGCGAATTTTAGTAAAGGATCCAATGTACTGGGAGCAAACTTCCTCGCAAAAAGGAAACAAACTGAAGATGGTTGATCATTATAATCACAGCTGTGACCTTGGCGAATTCTTGTCAGAAATTCCTCCGTGATATCAGCTTTGCCAAAGGTGGCAGGGTGAGGGCCTCCTCGTGACCAGTCAACCCAAGTTATTGTCCGGTTTGCTAAGAGGTTTGGAGCTCGGATGGTCAATAAGGTTGGGAAATAGTGTTCGTCCACATAACATGCCGGCCTACAAAATTCTTCGAACTTGGGGTAGAATTTTGTATCTTCCACAACTGCTACTGCAAGCTTTCTATTAACTTCGAACCATTGTGACGCTTTACGCCAATCTGTTATGCTCACTTCTGGTTCCATGCGAGGGTTGTAACGTCCTCTCCCAAAGGGCCCCTTATCATCAAATGCACCCATATAACTATATCTGGAATTCACAAGGTAGTTATAGACTATGGTAAAGTTGAAGAGAGGAACACATGATTCAGAGACAAGGACGAAACGTTCGTTGGAGATGTCAAGTAACGCATTTGCAAGAAGTCGCCTCTCAGCATCGCACAAACTCATCCTACCCCATTCAGTTATCTACAAGGGAAAAAACCATGTCAGCTGAATCTGCACAATGAGGAAATGTTTAAATAACAGATAAATGCTAGCTTACTATCACGAGTAAGATACACAACTCTTCCGCTAATAAACACAGACATATTGCACTATGTAAGTTTTTGACCTATTTTAGGTTAAAGGCATCAGATGAACAGCCAGACCATAATCTTTACATCAACCAAGCACGTGAAAATACCAGTGGACATAGAACAATCTTGTTATTCAACACCTAAAAACAAGGATTCAGTGCTCAATGTTCATGCAACACGTTACCCATAAGTGGGGGAAGATGGGGAAAGAATATGACTCAATAATATACGTTGGGCATCAGAGCACATACAGTGAGGACCAGCTACAGGATCGGTATGAGCCGTCTAGTGCAAGTAAGAAGTGCTACATGAGGAGACATGACTAATGCAAATGGCATGAATGAGGGTTTCAAGGAAGGATCTATCAGAAACTTAGTAAGATGGAAAAGTTAGTAGAGATAAGGGACAATGAGTAAGTAGTGAATGAAATGTGCTTGCAGGAATTAGCACTTCTCTCTGCTGGGTTTGAGTTCAATTCAGCAATGTGCACTGCAAACAGTAATTTTAAGCCTTGAAGCAAACTGTATAGACCTTAAATTTGCTTGCAACGGGAACAACTAGTTATGAAGTATAAATTATGCAGTTCAAGGCTTGGGATCATCACTCGCAGTGAAAAAAAATTACCCCTCGAGTGAACTTTGTTTTATTGGGGTCCTAAAAGTAATATACTTCTATTCAATAAGTCAAAACACAAAAGATAAGTGTCCTTGAAGCAAAAAACAAATGAATAATCTGTCTGCACTTCCCCAAAGATCCTCCAGTGTCCAGATGAAGGCAAGGCCTGTGTTTTAAAAAATCTATAAGGATAACCTAGACTCAAAGCTAGAACATTCTTCGTAAATGTAATAAAATAAAACACTCTTGCTTTATTACCTCACATCTTATAGGGTCAGAAGACCCAAAACTAATAAACAATATACTCACAACTACGATGATCGAGGAATGGAAAGTAACCACTACCCTGAGCAATCATAGGAATGAAAGGAGGTCAAGAAGAAATTTACTGTTGCAAATGGGGTGAACGACAAGAAATTTTAAGTTTCAAAAACCATGAACAACCACAGGAATGCGATGAAGTCAGCGAGAAGAAGGTTTGTAAATGGGGTAAATGCCTAAATGGGGTTAATCTAAGAGATAGAGATGCTTGAGTTGATTGTGTACATAAATGTGGTGCAATACTCTTTCAGTAATTTTTGTTAATCGATAAAATGGATAATTTACTGATCTAAAGGGATCACAGGAAGTGGCCCCAGAGGAAACAACAGAAGAAGAGAGGGGAAGAAACAGGAGAGAGAAGGGAGAAGACAAGAGCAACCTACACCGTACAGAGTAAGCATAGGAAAGAAGAACCTACATTCTAAACCTACCACAGAGACCTTGGATTAGAGAAGAAACCTAATAGAAAAAACAACCGGATGGTACGAGATGAAAATTTGGGAGCACGATTTTTTGACAATAAACTTTACTCCCGCAGTTTCACGGAGTACAACAACATTTCAGCGGGGAAAAAAGTGTGCCTTTCAAGTTCTCTGTGCACTGTATGATGAGGCATTACTAGAATGCATGCTATAAAGTGTTCCTAGAAAATTCGCCAAAACACAACTTCGGGGTGACCCAGAACAACTCTCCTGTGTTTGTATCAGTTAACAGATCCATTACCAAATTTATTCTCGCTCATTACAAGAAAGAAAAAAACCATCAGCAAAGCTTAAGAGGATTCAAATAACTACGCAGGGAACCTAAAAGGCCAACACTTCTCTGAAATGAAGGCACGTCCTAATAAGTTCGGCTTAAGTCAAGTCTAGACAACAGGATGAGTCGTCTCCATTAAAATTTCATCGGGAATACTCCCAGTGTAAACAAAGCACACTAAATAACATCACAGGCAGGGTTAAGGTTGATAATTCTCACTCAATAAGTTCTAACACTTCAACATACAACTAGGGTCGGCTCATTCTGATGGGACACTTTACTAACGTTTATATACTAAATTTAGTAGGATGGACAGATATATGAAGTTGACTAGCAATCTAGGCTTGGGTCTAACCTCGAACAGTTAATGCACTACGTTACAGTTGAACCCAAAATGAATAATTAAATGTTTGCACTCGGTCATGCACACATTGTTGCAAGAAACTAGGATACATTCCAAACCCAATATGGCTTCTCTACTTGGTAGGCGCCATATTTAGTTCTAATTAACATGGAAGACATGACTTTCGTACACACCAGATAGCATTATCAACACCTTCCCTTATTGGTTCAGAACCCATTGAACACCCAATGCATATCAAGTAGAGGTTGTTCCCTATACAAAATTTATAGCTCCGAAGTTCACATACAACATGTCATAAAACTATATTGATACAACATTAAAACAAAGTTAAACAAAGGTTCAAACCATACCTGGCTAGGAATCTGTCTTTGATAAAACACCGATGACCGAGCAAAATTGGGACGATAACTCGGCAAGGAATGAATATAAATCGAATAAAACCCTTTATGCCCCTTCAAAAACTTTTCCCAAATAGGTGCTAGAGGCAAAGGCCCTCTTGTCAAGAACATGAATGCAATCTTAGGGACTCGATTAAACGGATACTTCTTCACTTTCGGTACAAAAGAAGCTCTCCATAATAACTCTTTATCACTCATATTATGCATCAAACTAAATGGTGGTCTAATCCATTTCTCCAGATTATCCGGCTCTTCGAAACATCCTTGAAAACTTGACTTTGAATATGTAATTACATTCTCAATTCCAAAGTATTGAATCATATACATACTAATACTTGGTATACCAATACCCAAAACAAAAAATAACCCTAACAACAATACAATTTTCTGAGATAAAATCCTACTTGTTCTAACAGTTACAGGCTCCTTGCCTTCTTCTAATGCCATCTTTAGCATCAACCGACAGTACTAACTACAATATCAAAGTATCAGACTTTACCTTCAAATTCACAAAACCCACAGTCCATCTCCTTGATTACTAAAGATGTCATACTGAGATTTGCAATTAATAGACTTTTATACTCAGTATAAGATCTGAAAATCAATTTTTTTTTTCAATAAAGTAAATTCAGAAGATACCTGTGTGTAAAGATGAAGTTTTCTTTACCAAGATGGGATTTTTATGGAGAATTAGTAATGGGTTTTCAGTGAATCAATCTCAAAATGATTTCAGTTTCCAGTAAGAGGAGTAATAAGTAAAGCTAATGATAAGTGTAAGAAAGAGTAAAGTTTTTTTCTTTCAGTAAACTGAAAAATCAAACAAGAAATATCCAAATCTAATAATGGAGAAGAATCAACAGTGAAAGACTTTGAGAGAAAGAGTGAAACGTGGAATAATCAGAAATCTAGTTCTAGTGTGAGACTTTGAATCGTGGAAGTTTTTATGTACAATTACAACGTAGTACATAGTATTTTACATCACCACCATGTCGGTATTGCCGTTTGTCGGACGTTTAATTTTGGTGTTATTTTTGATGTGTGCAATGTATGAAATTGCAAATCTAGAGGCTGGATCTTTGAGATGCAAATCTCAAGATGACGTTCTCAGATTTATTCTATACAATACTTGGGATTGGATCTAAGTTGGTACAAGGGAATAGAAGCAATTTGTTTATGAGGGGTGCGTGGATTTGGTACAACAATTTTTGTTTCTTTTCTTTTGTTGCAAAGTAGGTGGTGTGAGTGCCATGTTTGATATGTGTATTTTTTTTATTATTATTTTTTTTTGTCAGTTAAAATGCATTCTAAAGATCTAACTTGGGCGTTAGCAACACTTACATCAAAATGAGTAGAGCCATTGAATGTTGGGATAGTAGATTCAATCCGAACATTAGATTTATCTACTTTTAGAGTTTGCATGATACAAGTCGGGGGCTCATTCTTCCAATTGATAACAATTGTAAAGGGTTTAGCTTCTTTAAGATGTCAGCCACATTGTTTGTTGAGCTAGGTACGTAGATAAAACCCAAAAAAAATATTGACAGAGATTAAAAATTTTACTCCCTCCATAATTGTTTGATTCTGCCTGGTTATTTGAGAAGGAACATCATTCAGATAGTCAAAAAGGTTCTTGCAGTCTCCCTCCACACTGAAATTCGAAAATCCTTCTTCTTTCGCCCGTTGAGCTGCTTGTAGAAGCCCTAAAGCTTCTGCTTCTTCTGGGGTTGATGTTGAGATTGGTCCTACTCTGTTGTTCAAAGCTTCTGAGGATTAAAGAAAAACTTGTTGGTGCATTTATTGAAATTCAGGCTGCATCTAAATTGATTTTGTTTTGTAAATCCTAGGAGCCTTCCATAGAGCCTTAGGAGGTTGTCTGAGTTATTTGTAAGTTGATATTTCTCCTTATGCCAGAAGGTCAAGTGCCTTTGTATTTCTAAAGCTAGTTGTACACAGGATTGTTGTTTCTTTTCAAAAATTCTAATACATCTTTCCTTCCATATAAACCAAATTTTTGTCATAATTATTTTTAAGGGAATAATTGGGTTAACTTTTTCTAGCCAATCCTTACAGATGTCCAGAAAAGTGGTTGACCTGTTAAAATTTAACTCTACTGGAAAAGGACATGTGGCCCAAACTGATTTTGCATATGAACAGTGGAAAAATAGGTGCTCTAAAAATTCATGTTCTACACAGCTAAAGGTGCAATTGGGTGAGATATCCTTCATAAATCTAGATAATTTAAGGTTTGTAGAAACATCATTCTGAAGACACTTCATGTAAATATCTTAATTTGTCGAGACCAGTCTAAAGCCCATAAGCCTTTCCAGAATGAGTCTGGCAGTCCTAAGTTATAGTTATTAATAGTTTTTCATTTAGTTTGGTGTACATAGATTTGACTGTGAATTTTCCCGATGCAGTTAGTATACATCTAAGAGTATCTGGTTTAGTCTCTAGGTTTCTTCCTAGAGCTATTCTAATATCACAAATTTGTCTTGCTACAGTACTTGGAAATAAAGAGTGAATTAAGATATTATTCCACTTTTTGGTAATTGGATCAATGAGATCCATCACAAGTGTTAAATAAGAATTGGTTTAAGTTCCCAAACAAATTAGGTATCCACTTATCCTCCCATACATTTATACTATGCCCATCCCTAACCTCCCCAAATGTTATTTTGTTTTACTAACTTAATACCTTCACTGATACATTTCCAAATCCAAGAACTCGTAGAAGAAGTCTTAGCCCTAAAAACTGAGGTTTTCCTAAAATACTTAGGTTTAAGTTGCATAACCCAAATTGCCTTGGGTTCAGTAAGCAGTCTCCAAGCTAGTTTGGCTATAAGATCAAGATTAAATTTGTGTGCATTTTCAAACCCTAAGCCCCACTTACAAATTAGTTTACATAGACAAGAGTAAGATTTAGGATAATACCATGTATAGTTAGTTTATTTACCCCACCAAAAGTCCCTTTGTAATGCATCTATTTTATTGGTAATTTTCTTAGGGATAATAAAACAGCACATCTGGTAACTAACATATTGGCTAGAGTTGTCTTATTAAGAATCATTTTACTTGCCTGAGTAAGAACTTTACCTTTCCATCCTTGAAGTCTATGTTCCATTTTTCTATTATTCCTTAAATAATTTTATTTTTGCTTTATCTATAAAGAGAGGAACACCTAGATATGAGTCTCTCAAGTCTTCTTTTTTAATTTTATTTTAAGAAAATTAGATATCATTCTTCGGTGTTTGGCTTGAACATTTTTACTGAGAAATACCCCTGATTTGTCAAAGTTTATACGTTGTCCAGATGTTTTACTAAAAATTTCAAAGATATGAAGGATATAATGATAATAACCAATCATCAGCAAAGAATAAGTGTGAGACTGGACTGTTCTTTGGTGCCATTATAATTCCATGAGCAGTTTTCTCATCTTCGTTAGATAAAAGAGACTGAAATATGTGTTGGTAAGCTTTCGCTTCGACCAAGTTCATCTTATATCATGAGAAAATTGTTGAGTAACATCTTACATGGTTTGTGTGATACAATCATTTGTTGTATGACTTGGAAGGTTTCAGATTATTTCAATATCTTGAAAAATGTTTTGATGCTAATAGTGTGTGAAAACGGGTATTAACATTATAGAAGAATGTTTCAATGATAGAAATAAAGAGTTGATGATGTAACCATATTTGGATATAAGCTTATATAGTGTGTTCGCACATTAGCGTATAAGTCCATAAACCGGAAGTCAAGAGTGTGCAAATGTGTGTATACGAAATTATTGAAGGAGACAGGTTAAGTATGCGTACTCGTACGCATACTGGCGGAAGTTCTCGAACCGAGAATTTCTGCTGAGTTTGGTTTTGGAAAAACTCTTAACTAGTCACCTTAAGTATGCGTACCCGTACGCATACTGGCGGAAGTTTTTGAACCGAAAATTTCTGTTGAGTTTGGAAACTTTACAAACTCAAAAACTGGTTGCTTAAGTACCCATACCCGTACGCATACTTAAGCTGGTTACTTTGTCAAATCGGTCAAGTCCATGAACTTAAACATTTGAATCATAAGGAATGCAATCCTTGCAAACCGTGTCTATGATGTTCATGATTGATTTAAGTGAATCAAACCGATTTGATTTCAATTGTGTTTTCTAAACAATTGAACAACTCTTTAACTAGTTTCATTTGAGTCATTTGAACTAGTTATGGTTGAGATGAATAAGGTTGATATGAGAGTAATCATATGGCTAACCTCGGTTAACTATTTGTGAACCAACATGGTGTACATGTTTAGGTACGACTACATAAACCTAAATGAGGGTATATTTCATTTGTGTGTAACAAGCTAAGTTCGATCTAACGGTTGAAAGATATTATCTTGGTTGAATCAGGTTTTTCATCTAACGGTGAATATTGAATGCTTTGTTACCAACGTAACTTGGATTGCAAACCCTGATTTGAAAACTATATAAAGGAGAACTCTAGCAACTAGGAAAACTAATCCCCACACCTCTTGTGTGTTACTAGTTGCATAACTAGAGTCGATTCTCCTTTAACCTTGGGTTTCTTCTCGAGACCCTGTAGGTTAGCGACTTGAAGATTTCATTGGGATTATGAAGCCAGACCCAACTATTATATTTGTAGTTGTGTGATCTGATCTTGTTGTTTCTATCGTGTTGAGTGCAATTGAAATAATTGGCTCGAGATTTTATATCTCCGATAGGCAAGATAGAAAAGTAATCACAAACAGACTTCGTCTCATCGTTTGTGATTCCAAAATAACTTGTTTCGCAAGTCGATTAAGTTTATTGTGAGGTGATTGATAATACTAGAATGTTCTTCGGGAATATAAGTCTGGTTTATCAATTGGTTCCTGTTCACCTTGATTTATCAAAAGATGGAACAAAAAATCTTGGGTATTTCTGTGGGAGACAGATTTATTCAATCCTATAGACTTTTCTGTGTGAGACAGATTTGTCTATCAAGTCTTCGATTTTGGGTCGTAGCAACTCTTAGTTGTGGGTGAGATCATCCAAGGGAATCAAGTGCGTAGTATCCTGCTGGGATCAGAGACGTAAGGAGTGCAACTGTACCTTGAAATTAATGAAGTTCTTTATAAGCACTTCTCTAATATGGCTTCTAAAATTAACGCATTGGTTAATGACGACTTAATTAATAATATCCTATCTAACGGGGGGAAATGCATTTTTATAGGTTATTCTAAAATAATTACCAAGGTTTCGGGTAAAAACACGTTATGGTGTTGAATCTGTACCCTCGTGAAGATGCATGGGTATGATGAAATTAATAATGTTGTGTTTAACATGGATCGGAACGTTTCCCATGTCAGCTGTCTTTTTTTCAAAAAAAACAACAACTAGGATTTAGTGTCGACGGATATTGCGAACATGGTTCAAATATCTTTTTAGTTCTGGTTTTCTTTTTAATGAATAAAACAACATTTTTATATCTCTTATTCCTAAAACCAAAATTCCAGATGAAGCTTCCCACTTCATACCGATAAGTTTGTGTAATACGACGTATAAGATTATTTCAAAGTTACTTGCTAACCGAATGAAAACTTTTTTGGATAAACTTATCTCTCATTTTTAGTTGGATTATGTCCCTAATAGACAAATATCTGATAATATCGTTGTATCCCACGAAATAATTCATACTATGAAAAGGTAAAAAATTTATATAGGGTTAAAGATACACATGTCTAAAACGTTTGATAAGGTGAAATGACAATTCCTATTAGCGTTATGAAGAAGAAGAAAAGGGTTTTGGGACTGAGTGGTGCAATCTTATAAAACAATGTATAGAAACTATTATTTATGTACTATTTCTCCAGTGCTTCTTAACGGTTCACCTGGTTAACATTTATTTAAGCTAAATGTCTTCCCTTTATACAAGTAAAGTTGTAAAGTTAAAGATCTTCGATCATGAATCCCAATCTATTCAAGCTTAAGGAATTGCTTTTATATATGAAAATTTTCCAAAAGCTCATGTGGAGAAAAATAGATTGGTAGATGATTCTAATGAATTGATTTTAAAAGATTCATACAATGATATTGAATTAACATTGTCATTGATTAGAATACAATTTCAGGATCTCTTAAAGAAAAGAAATATTGAATGTGCTTGATCGAAAAGAGTTCTTTATGAATAAGTATGCACCATCCCTTGATGCTAAGAAACCGAAGAAAAAGATCAAAAAGAGAGTTTGGCTTAGTAAAAAGGAAAGAGAAAATATACTAAAGAAACCCTGCTTGATCTAAAGATAACAGTTTGTTGTCATCTTCTTATTAGTTTGGGAGTCATGGTATAACCGGTCCCAAGAGCGAAACCGAGTTTCAAATATTCACATATTTCTTTATGTTGTGTGTGAATTTGGAATTAGGGTTTACTAAGACATCAACGCCTGACCGCCAGCAAGCTATATCATATGGGTTGGAAGGAGTCTCTCACCCATTTTTAACCAACACAACTATATAGATACAAATGTGTATATGCAGTCTGGATATGATGCATATGTTAATACTTTCAACTCAGATTAACTAAAGAGGATTCAGAATACATGATCAAAACCTAATTCATGCAAGTGTCGTTACAACATGAGTTAGATACAACTGAATTAACTGTTTAATTACAATTACAATTACCTAAGCCACTAACATACTGAATATGGGATGTTCATATATACTTTGTCACAACTGGGACGATTAATTTTGATAACAACCGGCTACAACAAAAGGTTGAGCCGTAATAGACAATCTTTCTTTAATTTGAGACCTATAAAATGATTGTCGTTCGCAAATGCCATTACAATTCTTAGAAGTGGACTTCTTATTTTCTTCTTCCGATTGCCAAACACCCTATATTATAAGGTTAAACCTCATATAGAGCACAACACATATTCAAATAAAAAAAATCCTTATGTAACCATCTTATTAGATCGAGTTCATTTATTTGATAACGAGGGGTAATAGATGCACTGTCATCTGTAAAATATAAAATATAAAAAGTAAATAGATTTAGTCTCCACCATCGGCTTACTTTACTATTTTGGATGGGAAGAAGAATATATTTATGATGAATTTTGGTTGGGCCAACAACTAATTTCATGCTTAGTTGAAGATTTGTAACAAATAGCGGGGCTATGTGGGGGAGAAAGCTTTTTGGTACATTATTTAGTAATTGTAAGTACTTCTTTGATGTTGTAGCTACTTTTTAAATTTGCAGAGAAGAAAGAAGAAAGAAGAAATTTAATAAAAAGAAAAATCAGTTATATTATTTTATTTTATCTGGTTTGTTGTTTTTTAGGGGTTTTATATTATCTATATATAAAGAGATTCATACTCCAAATATAAAATTTGTTTCTGTAAGAGCATGGCCACAAACTAAATGAAGTTGTATTTCCTATAATCTAAGAGAATAGTTAAGGGCTATTTTGCGTTTTCTCCCCTGCCAAGATCGCTAATTAGCGTTTCCTCCCCAAATAGATTGAAATTAGGGTTTCCTCCCCTCGTTACATTTTTCATCCATTCATAGGTTAGATGAGTCAGCACCAGCGCACGTGTGGCATAAATTGTACACGTGTTCCATGACTTCCCCAAAATACCCTCCACTAAGAACCAATTTACAATCATCACAAACATTGCCGCAACCACCACCTTCTCTATTATTTCTTCATAGCTAAAACCATAATCTAGACATCACCAATTCCTCCATCTATCATCATTTCAGAGTCTTCCCTAATTTCTATGAGACCCCTGCAGCACAATCTATTCTCGGCACCTTCATTCACCAACAGCTCCGTCAACAACAAAAAACAATCTTCTCCATAATCTCATACACGACTGTATCTTCACTAGTATAACAATAACTCAGCAAACCCATTAAATCCATTGTTCTTCTCTAACACGGCCCTCAATTCCATTTCTCAATCCCTTCACAGAACCATTAGTTTCACCGTCTACCAACTCGAGTTGTTGGTTTTCGGATTCAACCAAAAACCCATCTTCAGTTGATTTCCAATTCCATATTCTATGTAAACCCCATCTCAAATCTCTATTGATGTAGCTTCATCTCTTACAACTCTGAACACATATCCATCTGTCTCATCTCAGATTCCCATCAATACCCATTGCCATCAACACAGTGGCAAATCCCCTATTCATAACACTAATTTAAACAATAATTTGATTGGATTGTTGCATGAAGTTGCAGATGAAAAATTAGGTTTGGTGGTGAGATTGATTTGGGTATCCAGGTTTGATGGGCCTGTCTAGGGTTTGAGTCGAATTGGATATCGAGAAATTGAATTCGCTGAATCGATGAAATAATGATATTGAAGATGGATCTGGTGATCTTGAGTTGAATTAGATGAATTTAGAGAGTGGGTTTGAGTTTGATTATTGTTGGTAGTCAATTACAGATGATAGTTAGGATTTGTTGAATCGGTTTGAAGCAGAGAAAGAGATGAGGCTGGTGGAGATGAAATTGTGTTGCTACCATAAATGGGTGTTCTGAGTTAAAAGGAGTTGGTGGTGATGTTGTGTTTCCGTTGAAGATGCAGACGAGTGTCTGAGTTTCAGTTGCAGGGAAGAACACGAGTTGCTGGTAATTCATTTCAGATTTTGATTTTGATTTAAACAAATGGGGGTATTTTTGTAATTTTGTTCGACATGTGTACATTTTTGCCACGCGTATATCCTTGCTGATTCAACTAACTGGAAGTTGTATGGAAAATGTAACGAGGGGAGGAAACCCTAATTTCAATTTATTTGGGGAGGAAACACTAATTAGCGATCTTGGCAGGGGAGGAAACGCAAAATAGGCCAATAGTTAATGTTTAAATGTCAATTGGTCATTGTTTTGGTGATTTTTAGAGGAAGAAACTATAATGTGTTTGCAACATGAGTAGAAAGATTCAAATTTGGGTAGTTACATTTGTTGGTGTTGCAATTTTACCTGTGTTAGAAAGTTTGTATACTGTTAACTGGTGTTAGCAAGAGTAGTTCCGTAAAAAAAAGGGTCACGGTTCAAAGTCCCCCTTTTCTTTATTATAGTAATATTTCTTAAACTTTATGCTGAGGTACTATTAGGTTTATGACATTCTATTTCTCCCTCTCATTCAATACTCATTTCTTCTCTTTTACTTTTATTTGAAGGTGTTTAATAACAAACATCTTGTTGTGTAACCTTATTTATTAACTGTGGTTTGTTATGTTTTTCACTTCCATTTTTAGATTTTACATTATTTTTTTTCTGTTTAATTTTATGGAAGTGAAACAAGAGTTGTACTAATGATCTTTTTAACAAATCTCAATAGTGGAGTAACCTGATGATATTATGTTTTTAATAAATATACTTTAATTTTTTAATGGAGCTGCGACAATGGAAGAAGCTTTTAAAAACTTTATTGGTAAGTTTTCTTCATTCTTATTTTTATTTCTTATTATCTCAGAGAACTCTTTTATTTATTTATTATTTTAATTAATCATGTAAACTTTACCTTTTGTCGAAATCAGACTTTACCCTAGTATTAACATAATCCATAACTCATAAAATCAACATCATAATGGTATAAATACCATGACTTACCGCTGATTTTCAGTTCAAAGTTGGTAAGTCAAAAAGCCTTGCATGGACTGTCACCTGCAGTTTTTTTCTGAAAGTTTTTCCTTATATAAAGTTAAGGCACATGGCCAAGTTTGTTGATATGGATATCCTTCCCCAAAATTATTTGAGTGTAGAGGAGGACTGAGACTGTATCCTTCTAAAGTTGACAAGAGAATTAACAAACCATTCGAAATATTATGAGAAAGACTTCGATGAATATACCTTGGGTAAAGTTCGAGGATATGCAAATGAAAATAAGTTTTGGAATAAGTTAACGAATGCAGGTTTTATTTTTGCAAATACCTTAATAGTTATCGTTATATTTATCGGGGAAGACGGGGAGAATGGTACATCTTATTTTCCCGTGATAGCGGCTTGCAAGAAAAAACCTCCATCTCTAATTTTATGATTGCGATATCAATTATTAAAGGAAATAGGAAGCTTCTAGATGTCGACATTATTTGAACTCCTTGATGCTCAAGGTGATCCCAAACCGAAATATTGAAAAGCATTTGATTATGATTTTCGATATTAGATTATTTAATTACCAGCTGCAATTAAAGTATACCCTCTGGAAAAGGATTATTAGTTAATGTGCTAAACTAATAATAGATATTTTCTAAGACATATTTCGTAAATATTATTTGACATTTATTGGAAATAGGAAAACCGAAATTAGGTACTTTAATGCGAATATTTCCGGTTTTGGAATTTCCTTGTTTTCCAAAAAACCTTGGTCTATAAATACTTAAATTAGCAAGCAATCTTTGTTAGAATATAGCTCGGTTGAACTCACCAAGCATTGGTATGTCAAGTTTGGTTGTCATATTTTAGTATCAAAATTCATTTAGAGTCGCTTGATTAAATACTAGAGTCAACTTCGTTTAGGTTAGACTAAAAAGTCTAGGAATGTTGAGACATACAAGTATTACTCCGAAGACCTGAAGAAGGTGAAGAAGTAACGAACTACAACGATGACATCATCCTTCCACTTGAGTTTAGTAATATTGACTTAAATTGTTACATTCCTAAAGTATCTTTCAACTCGTGCTATAATGAAAACATAACTGCGAAGCTGTATATACTGTACATATTGTAGAATACTCTAGTAATGTGACATGATCATAATAGTATGATCATTGTATTAAGGAATTAGACTACGAATTGTAACGCTTATCTTTTGAACTTCGTAGATATCACATCGGCATAATCTTGTATATATTGTTATGATTATGTGAATGGGTTATGGTGAAGATTTTATCCTAGGAAACAATGTTTTGCATTTGCTTAAAGGAAGTACATTCATGAACTTGTTTCGTGAATTAATCAAAAGGGAAATCATAGGCTTATTGGTCCGGGTATTCATTGCAAATCTTTGGATGACCAATATGTATGAAATGGAAGAACCGATCTTAACTTAGGTTATGTATCTTGGTATAACAAATCACAGTGCTTGACTTATTATTTGGTATGACCAGTTTTGTAAATGGTGTAACCGATCCTAATTAATCAACATGTGATGGTATGTTCGATCCTTGTAATTGGTGTGACCTATCCTAGTAATTGGTGTGACCGATCATGACTATGTATGACTGATCATTGTAACTAGTGTAACCGTTCCTGTTAACTGGTGTGACCGATCACAAGTGATACCATGTGTATTAAGATTGTATGACGGATCGTATTGCAACCATTACAGAAATCAATTATTTAGAAATACTTTCAACAGTAGATACTCAAGAAGAGTTCACCTCTAAGGTTTTTCAACAAGAGTTTCTTTGTCATGATGAAAAAATTCAGTCTTTTGAATCTGAAATCAAAGGAAGCAAATCATCGTTTGATCAAATCATATTAAGTTATCTGAATGATAAAGAAAAACTTAACAAGCGTCTTATGATAAACAAACTCTCTCTATGTCCTGAAAAAGAACAAGTATTTAAACTCATCAATGACATCAATTGTTGTCAAGATGAAATCAGAAAGTTGAAAGTGGAGAATTCGAAATTGAGGAATACACTTGTCTGTTCTTGTAAGACAACTTTTGGTATGAACAAACCAAAAATTGGTCACAAGAAAAGGTTGGATAAACCTATCAAACCTAAGGGTTGTAATCGGAAGACATCTGGACCCTATTTCTGTTAGAGCATTGCTCGGTTGAACTCACCAAGCGTTGGTATTTCAAGTTTGTTTGTCATATTTAAGTATCAAAACTCATTTAGTGTCGCTTGATTAAATACTATAGTCAATTTCGTTTAGGTTAGACTAGAAAGTCTAGAAATGTTGAGACATACAAGTATTACTCTGAAGACCTGAAGATTAAAAAATATAAAAATAAAATATTAGCAAAAAGAATATAAAAATATTTTCTTACGATTCCTTATTATTTAAATTAAAGATTAAAAAATTATAATTAAAATCTTAAATATTAAAAATAAAAGAATAAAATAACAATATATAAAAAACGTTGTAACAACGTTATTCAACCCGTTACAACTGTTTTCACGCATGTTATAACCGTTAGATAGGAATTTCATACCATAATTGTTTTTTATTTTTATTTAACCGTTATAACGCCCGTTATTTTAGAATAACCTATAAAAATGCATTTCCCCCCTAAGTAACGTGTTTTTACCCGAAACTCGGTTGATATGAGAGTAATTATAACGGTCACGCCCACTTAGCCATGACCCATTCTCCAAACCTTGGTTTCTGTTCCTTAGAAAAGTAATCTTAATATGGCTCTTGTTAACTTGTATCCCATGATACATGTTAAGGAGCAATGATTAGCTCTTTTTGTGTTTTAACAATTTTTATTAAAATAACAAATATCTTGATAAAATAAATATACTCAATTAACACCTACATAAATTACTTAATTATCCCTTGTAAATTTTAGTCTAATTATTATCTCTCTACTCACGTTTCACTTTTCAATCATGTTTTCCTTTCCTTAAGCCGAAATTAGATATCGTAATTCTTCCAAATATATTGCTTCCTTATTCATGACATATTATGGGGAGAGTTTTTAATTGAACTTGTGCTTAATTGCCAAATCTTTGTGGGGAGTGCGGTTACGGAATATTGTAGGAGTTATATTGTATCTTTATAAAGTCCTTGATGAATACATTAAGTTTCGACTATGTGAACTCATCGAAACAAAGTTGACATGTTCTCTTTTAGTCATGAATTATCTCTTTGAGAATTTCATTATGATCTCGTAGTTGTCGTACCTTTGCCAATTTATATTGACAAAAAGGGGGGGGGGGAATTATTTGGTAGTTCATACTACATACATATGGTTTACGGATCATTATGTAAGGGGGAGCGGTTTTCATTGTGAGATGGAAGTATTGTCTAAGGTGGAGTGATACATATCACCATAGTATTACTGTCAAAGTTGTGATGCAATTGGACTTTGATGCGGTGTAATAATACTATGACTTTGTATAACAATGATTGAGAACATTTGTTTTCTTATTGTTATGGCTACGGATCTTCAACAACAATGATGCTGAGTTGAACACGTTCAGAATCGTTGGAGTACTTGGAGTAGCGAAGAATTAAAGGAATGTTGAAGAGCCAAGGAAATCAATTATGATGGATGACAATCTACAAAGTTTATTTATTTTGTAATCCATATGTATTGATAGTTTTGTCACTAAAATTGACAAAGGGGGAGATTGTTAGAGCACTGCTCGGTCGAACTCGCAAGTGTTACTATCACAAGCTTGTTTGTCAAGTTTAGTTGATCAAAACTATATACTTGATTTCTAGTCTACTTATAGCTATGTCTCGGATTAGGATAGAATGTGTAGTTGAGCTTTAGACTTCACGGCGTTCACTAATTGAAGACGAAGATCTACTGAGAGGATCTTGGAGGAACTTCATCAACAAAAGGTATGTGGAGACTAAAACTTATCTATCACTCAGAAGTCTATTCTATTCTATCTCCTAATGAGACTAAGTCTTATAGATATATAGACTTTTATAGTATACACATTTGATATTTCAAGCTGAGTTTATCTCGCTTATTTATTTATTGAAATATGTGTTGGAAGCCTTTTTCTTTAACTATGTTCATCATATTCTTGACGAGTTTAGTTGGAAACAATCTATTTGTTGGAAACTAAATATTAAGTCAGAAGATGATCATGTGGAAATTGCCTTGAAATATCTTACATGATTTGTGTGAGGCAATCATCTGATGTCGACTTGGAATGTTTCGTATTGATCATTTGATCACTTGAAAATTACTTGAAGATAATGGTTTGTGTGAGACAACCATTGTCGTCTTCTAAGGATGTTTCAATGATTAAAATAGGAGTTTAGAGCAATTAACCATGTATGGATACAACACGATATGCATACCTAGTATGCGAACTGTATTGTTATGATTTATTTCAGAGACCCTTGTTTGCGTACCTAGTATGCGAACGGTTTTATCTGTAAAGGTCCGGGAACCTTATTTGCGTACCTAGTATGCAAACGCTTCTACCTGAATTGGGTCAGGGACGGCTGTTCGCGTACCTGGTTTGCGAATGGATGGACATGCCAAGGTCTGGAGCTGATGTTCGCATACCTGGTTTGCGAACACAGTGGTTAAGTTCTAAAATCGGTTAGTATGTTTTTCATACTCATGAACTAAAATATTTATGAATTAAGGAATCCAATCTTTAAAAACCGTGGCTTAATGTTAATGAATTGATTCTTGTATAAGTACTTTGTACGATTATGAATCAATCCGATTTTGTTTCGATTTGTTCATATATATTTTTATGTGTTAGAGCATTGCTTGGTCGAACTCGCAAGCGTTGCTATCTCAAGCTTGTTTATCAAGTTTAGTTTCCAAAACTATAAGTCTTGATTTCTATTCTACTTATAGCTAAGTCTCGGACTAGGATAGAAAGTATAGTTGTGCTCTATAGTCCACGGAGTTCATCATACAAAGACGAAGAACTACTCAAGGAACTGGTGAAACTTCATCGACTAAAAGGTATGTGGAGACTTGAACTTATCTATCACTCAAAAGTCTATCTACTCTATCCCCTATCTTGAGACAAAAGTCGTATTTCTATATAGACGTCGATTATACACATTTGCTATTTCTAGCTGAGTTTATCTCGCTTATCTATTTCTCGAAATATGTGTTGGTAAGCTTTCACTTTGGCCAAGTTCATCTTTACAAGTGACGAAAGTCGTGTTGATTATTTCAATATCTTGAAAATCGTTTTGATGAAGAATAGTGTGTGAATAACCTCTATTTAACATCCTCTAAGAATGTTTCAATGATTGAAATGAGAGTTTAGAATTTATAACCTTGAACGGATATAAACATTGTATGTGAACTCATACTTGTGTAAGTTCATAATCCTTGAACCAAAGTATGCGTACTTTGCTGCTCAGGATAACCGGAACTAAAGTCCGCGTACTTGTACGTGTACTGTCGGAAGTTCACGCCCCGTGAATTTATGTTGGAGTTTTTGAACTGAAAACAAACTTAATCCGGGTACTTAAGTATGCGTACCGGTGTGCCTACTTGAGTTGGTTATTTTCTAAAAATGGTTTATTCGTTAACTTAAGCTTATATAGACTAAGGAAGGCATATTTACAAACCGTGGCTATAAGGTTCATGAATTGATTCGAGTGAATCAAAATCGTTTTTTCTTCGATTGTGTCTTGTATACTTCTACGAGATCTAAGCAATTGAACAACTCTCTAACTAGTTCTTTTGGGTCATTTGAACTAGTTATGGTGAAGATGAATATGGTTGATATGAAAGTGCTCATATGACTAACCATTTGGTTAACTACTGTTGAACCAACTAGGTGTACACATTTAGGTACGGTTACACAAACCTGAATGAACGTGCATTTCATTTGTGTATAACAAGATAAGTTTGATCTAACAGTTGAAAGATAATAACTTGAATCTAATAAGGTTTTCATCTAACGGTGAATATTGAATGCTTTGTTACCAAGGTAACTTAGATTGCAAACCCTGATTTGGAAGACTATATAAAGGAGAACTCTAGCAACTGGTAACCTAATCCCCACACCTCCTGTGTGATACTAGTTGTATAAGCTAGAGTCGACTCTCCTTTAACCTAAGGTTTCTACCCGAGACCATGTAGGTTAACGACTTGAAGACTTCATTGGGATTGTGAAGCCATACCCAACTATTTTCTCTGTAGTTGCGTGATCTGATCTTGTTGTTTCTATCGTATTGAGTACAATTGTAAGATTGGATCGAGATTAATTTCTCTGATAAGCAAGATAGAAAAGTAGTCACAATCACCTTCATATCATCATTTTTGATTCCACAATATCTTGTTTCGCTAGTCTAATAAGATTATTGTGAGGTGATTGATAATACTAGGTTGTTCTTCGGGAATATAAGTCTGGGTTATCAATTGGTTCCTGTTCACCTTGATTTATCAAAATACATAACAAAACTCGTAGGTATTTCTGTGGGAGACAAATTTATATCTATTCCTGTAGAATTTTCTGTGTGATACAGATTTGTTTATTAAAGTCTTCGACTTTGGGTCATAGCAACTCTTAGTTTTGGGTGAGAGTGAAGGGAATCAAGTGCGTAGTATCCTACTAGGATCAAAGACGTAAGGAGCGCAACTGTACCTTGGATCAGTGTGAGATTGATTGGGGTTCAACTACAGTAATACAGTGTGTGTTCAATCTGGACTAGGTCCCGAGGTTTTTCTGCATTTGCGGTTCCCTCGTTAACAAAACTTCTGGTGTCTGTGCTATTTCTTTTCCGCATTATATTTTGTTATATAATTGAAATATCACAGGTTGTGCGTTGAATCAATCAATTGGGAAATCCGACCTTTGGTTGTTGATTGAAATTGATTGATACTTGAACATTGGTCTTTGGTATCGTTCAAGTTAATTTTTCTTGTATTCAATTAGACTCGCAGATTTCTATTTGCTTGAGTAAGTATTGAATCGAGAAATTGAGATATAACTCTTTGATATACTTTTTAAGATTGAGTCTGACTGTCTAGTTGATTCTCTTAAAAGTATATTAGAGTTAGTCCATATAGATTGTTAAGCGAATTATTAGGTGAGGTTGTTGTACCCCCACTTTTTCACTATGAAATAGTGAACAATTGAACAACTTTATTTGAAACATAATTAAATACATTTGATTATCTTTCATGTTTGATTGATAATCATATTTGATCTAAAAGTGCTAGATGAATGTGGTTAAGAAAAAAGTGTTCCTATGGCTAACTTCGGTTAACTATTATTGAGCCAACTTAATATAAACGTTTAGATACGGTTACCCATATATAAATGAAGGTATATTTCATTTGTGTGTAACAAGATAAGACCATCTAACAGTGGAGATTAATTGCTTTATTTCTAAGCAGACTTAGCTTGAATCTTAAATCAGTATTTTATTTAACTGTGAATATTGAATGCTTTGTTACTAAGTTATCTTAGCTTTGATTATAAGCAAACCCTGATTTGAAAGATTATATAAGGAATAACTCTAGCAACTGGAAAACCTAATCCCGACACTTTCCTGTGTCCTAGTTGCAAACTAGAGTAGGTTCTCCTTTAACCTAGGTTTTTCCGAAACCGTATTAGGTTAATGACTTGAAGACTTCATTTGGAATTCGTGAAGCCAGATCCAACTATTTTCTCTGTAGTTGTGTATTCTGATCTTACTTGTTTTATCGTATTGAGTACTATCTTCGCTAAGATTTGCTAGAGAATTATCTCCGATAGGTAAGATATAAAAAGTAATCACAAAGTTCTTCGTCTCAGACTTTGTGGTTCCGTAGTAACTTCTTCTACTACCATATAGTTAAGTTATTGTGAGGTGATTGGTATTTTTAGGCTGCTCTTCGGGAGTATAAGACCGGATTATCAATTGGTTCCTTTTCACCTTGATTTATCATAAGACGAAATAAAACTTCATAGGTACTTCTGTAGGATACAAATTTATCTATCAAAATAGACTTATCCTTGGGAGAAAGATTTGTTTATAAGTCTTCGACTTTGGGTCGTAGCAACTCTTAGTTATGAGTGAGATCAGCTAAGGGCATTAAGTGCACAGAATCCGACGTGGATCGGTGTAGGACTTGGTTATGGTTCAACTACATTCTCGTCCGTAGTTAACTTGTAGTATGCTAGTGTCTGTAGCGTCTTAATACAGTGTGGTGTTCAAAGCTGGACTAAGTCCCGGGGTTATTCTGCATTTTCGGTTTCCTTGTTAACAAAATTTCTGGTGTCTGTGTTATTTCTTTTTCACATTATATTTGTTTATATAATTGAAATATCACAGGTTGTGCATAGTTCAATCAATTGGTAAATCCGACCTTTATGTGTTGGATATAAAATGATTGACACTTGGGTATATGTCTTTGGTACCATCCAAGTTATTTTTCATAACAATTAGGCTCACGGATTTCTATCTGTTTGATTTGCTGATTGCATTGAGAAATAGAGACATAACTCTTTGATATATTTCTTGATAGAGCTCACTTTATAAGCTGGTACTTTTTTTTTACGAAAAAAGGGAAAATTATATTAAAAGTAAGATGTCAGAAAGGAGTGACGTCTTACAAAGGAAAAAATAAGTAATCAGCAATTGCCAATCACAGCATCCCAATTACAAATTAAGGTACTCAAATAGTAGCCATCAAAAATCTTAGTAGGCAGTGTGCACTTTACAGAAATTATAAGTTGATTAATATTTCTTCTTCTATTGTCGTAAAGCCTTGCATTTCTTTCGTGCCAGATTGTCCACCAAATGGCAAAAGGAATAAGACCCCACAGCTTCTTCTTCATATTCATACTCTTCTTAATAGGCCATTCCCAAAGAGTAGATTTAACATTATCAGCAAAAACCCAATTATACCCGAAAGAATTCAAAAAATAATTCCAGATTTTAGAAGTTTCAGAAAAATGAAGGAAAAGATGCATATTAGTCTCCAGTTCAGTAGTACAGAAAAGGCATCTGTATGTATTTGATTTACCCGCCTTGAAAAGAAAATCTAAAGTAGGAGCTCCTTTGTTACACAAAGTCCATACTAGAAAATATACTTTTAAAGGAACCCGAGAATTCCATAACTGTTTGTGAGGGAAAATGAGATAACCATCAATATCCAAAGATTTATATCAATTGGCAATATTGAAATCACACCCTGCATCCCACTGTCTAGTATCATCCAAATCTGAATCACCCACAATATCAGCTGGGTCTCCAAGAGTTTGTAATAAATGAACCACTTCACCCAATTCATTCTCATTTAAGTTCCTTTTGAAATCTAAATCCCAGGCATAAACAGAAGAAATGCATTCTCTTATTGTGGCAGTTTTCTTTTTGGAAAGATTATAAAGAGATGGAAAAGCAAGTTGTAAATTGTTATTTCCTAGCCATCTGTCTTTCCAAAAAAGAATACTACAACCATTGTTCAAATGAAATATAGTGTCTTGAAGAATATGATTCCTAGATTTCAAAATACCATCCCATAAGCTATGACCCATAGATGTAGATGAAGAGTTAGGAACAAAAGAGTTAGGATTACCTCCAAATTTTTGATACACTATTTGTCTCCAAAGTGCTTTCTTCTCAGCTTCGTATCTCTAAATCCACTTGCAATGCAAGGCTTTATTTACAAGCTTCAACTTTTTAATACCAATACCACCTCTGCTTTTTGGGATATTATCTTTAGCCCAATTAACCCAACTCCTTTTCTTTGAAGTATCCGACGAGCCCCAAAGAAAGTCTCTAACAATTCTCTCTATTTCTTTCACAACCGAGATCGGCATTAGAAACATAGAAAGATAGTATATAGGCAAGCTTGCCAGTACACTATTAATCAACAATAACCTCTGCCCTTTAGAAAGGTATTTCCTTTTCCAAGTTGACAATCTCTGTAAAATTCTCTGAATTATAACATCCCATATTGGTTTGATTTTTGATTTACTTCCTAGGGGAATACCCAGGTAATTAATTGGCAGTTGAACAAGGTCACAACCAAAAGCTATTGAACATTTAGTTCCATTATGGTTTGATCCAATACCCACAATGGCACTCTTTCTGAAATTAACACGAAGCCCGGACACTAATTCAAAAGCAAACAAGATATGCTTTAAATTAAGTACCTGTTCCACATTGTCGTCCAAAAAAACTAGTAGGTCGTCTGCGAATTGGAGATGGTGAATAACAATACCTCCACTTGAAATCCTGAAATCAAATCCAAAGAGCCAGCTTTTTTGAGCATCAATGAAAGAATTTCAGCCACCAATATAAAAAGGAAGGGAGAAATAGGATCTCCTTGACGAATTCCTTTCTGTTATTTGAACATGGGAGTAGCTTCGCCATTGATAAGAATAGAGAATCTTGCGAAGGAAATGCACCATTTGATCCAGCTGCGCCACACATGTCCAAAACCACATTTTCCCAAGACTAAATCATTGCATCCCCAATTTATGTTGTCGAATGCTTTCTCGAAGTCCACCTTACACAAAATACCGGATTTTTCTGCCCTCTTTCTTGAATCAATTAATTCAGCAGCTATTAAAATGCCGTCATTAATTTGCCTATCATGAAAAAAGGCACCCTGATAATCAGAGATTAAGTTAGGGAGAACCTTCTTCAATCGCTCTACAAGTAACTTTGAGATGATCTTGTAAACCCCTCCTATTAAACTTATTGGCCTGAAATTGTGTAGCGAAACAACACCACTAATTTTTGGAATCAGCTTCAAGTTGGTGCAATTGATCCTACAATCTAAAGAAAAGGTAGTTTCAAATTCCTTGATTACCTGCATCAAATCAGATTTGATAATATCCCAAGAAACCTTAAAAAATTTCATAGTAAATCCGTCCGGGCCTGAGGCCTTATTCTTACCAAACTGCCAAATAACAAGTTTTACCTCTTCTTCAGTAAACGACCTCTCAATAGAAATCCTGTCCTCCACTGAAATACTAGGCATAGTTAGATCATCAAATCTTGGCCTAGACGGGAATTGCTCAATAAACAAGGAAGAATAAAAGACTGTAGCTTCTTGCATTATTTTATTTTTATCAAAAGTAATATCACCATCAATGTGAAGGCAATTGATATTGTTAAGCATGTATTTATAAGAGGCAATCTGATGGAGGTACTTTGTGTTACTCTCCGCATCTCTGAACCACATTTCTTTAGCCTGTTGAGCCAATTTCCTAGCCAAATCTAGAGAGAGAGATGCATGTTTCCGCTTAGCATTTTCTCTGTCCACAATTTCAGTATTAGAAAGCTGAGCAATTTCTTCAGAGCAGTCCAGTAAATCAATAGTTTCTTCAAGAGTAATAATCTGATTTTTCAAATTACCTAAAGACTTTTTCCAAGACTTAATAAAATGTTTTAAGGCCTGAAGTTTCTTAGCAAACACATAACTAGGTTTACCAAAAAAAGTCAAGTTAGCCCGCCACAATTTCATGTTATCAAGGAAAGCAGGATGAAGTAAAAGGTAATTGTCTAGCCTAAAAGGAGAAACAATTTTAACACCTGAGTTGCAATGTAACATCACCGGAGCATGATCCGAGATTGGTCTTTTGAGTCGCAACTGAATAATTGTAGGGCATTGTGACATCCAATCTTCTGTAAACAGGAATCTGTCAAATTTAACTAACAGGGGAGGTTGTTGGCAGTTGGACCATGTAAATCTTCCACCATTCATGGGGATGTCTATAAGGGAGTGTCTACTTACAATTTTTTTGAAGAATCTTCTGCTGGCAATGCACCCCCCGGGCAAATTCCTCTCAGATTTGTAGAAGAATTGTGTTGAAGTCTCCTCCGACCAACCACGGATCATCGAACAACAGTCTCACATCGTCTAATTCATTCCAGAACTGCCTGTAATCACCCGAGTCTGAAGCACCATAAACAGATGTAAAATCCCAAACAAAATTATTAACTACATTCCTGAATTTGATTGTTAAAGTGAAGGCACCCAACATGTAATATTCCATAGTAACAACTCATTCTCTCTACATAACAATAATACCTCCTGAAGCTCCTATCGACGACAGATGTAAGAAATTACAACTTGAGCTTCCCCATAATGACCTAATAAGAGTATCATTGACCAAAACCCTTTTTGATTCCTGGATTGAACAAATTGTGACATTGTTTCTAATAATTGCATTGCGAATTGCAGAAATCTTTTGGTCTTGACCTAATCTGAAAATGCGGGGGTACACCAACCACCCCCAATAATTCGTTTGGCAATATGAGAGGATTTACTCCAATACACTTTCCAGAGAATCAACTAGACAGTTAGACTCAATCTAGATTAAATTATATCAAAGAGTTTAATATCTCTAACTCTTAATTCAATCCGCAATCAGCAAATAGAAATCTGCGAGCCTGATTTAATATAAGATTAATTACTTGAACGGTACCAAAGACCAATGTTCAAGTATCAATCAATGTAATCAACAACCAAAGGTTGGATATTCTAATTGATTGATCTTAACGCACAACCTGTGATATTTCAATTATATAAAAAAATATAATGCGGAAAATAAGTAACACAGACACCAGAATTTTGTTAACGAGGAAACCGCAAATGCAGAAAAACCCCGGGACCTAGTCCAGATTGAATACCACACTGTATTAAGACACTACAGACACTAGCCTACTACCAATTAACTTCGGACTGGACTGTAGTTGAACCCTAATCAATCTCACACTGATTCAAGGTACAGTTGCGCTCCTTACGTCTCTGATCCCAGCAGGATACTACGCACTTGATTCCCTTAGATGATCTCACCCACAACTAAGAGTTGCTAAGACCCATAGTCGAAGACTTGATAGACAAATCTGTCTCACACAGAAAGTCTATAGGATTGAATAAATCTGTCTCCCACAGAAATACCCAAGAGTTTTTGTTCCGTCTTTTGATAAATTAAGGTGAACAAGAACCAATTGATAAACCATACTTATATTCCCGAATAACAACCTAGTATTATCAATCTCCTCACAATAAACTTAATCGAATAGTGAAACAAGTTATTGCGGAATCACAAACGATGAGACGAAGTTTGTTTGTGATTACTTTTCTATCTTGACTATCGGAGATATAGAATCTCGAGAAAATTATTTCAATTGCACTCAACACGATAGAAACAACAAGATCAGATCACACAACTACAAAGATAGTAGTTGGGTCTGGCTTCATAATCCCAATGAAGTCTTCAAGTCGTTAACCTACAGGGTCTCGAGAAGAAACCTAAGGTTAAAGGAGAATCGACTCTAGTTATGCAACTAGTAACACAAATGAGGTGTGGGGATTAGGTTTCCCAGTTGCTAGAGTTCTCCTTTATATAGTTTTCAAATCAGGGTTTGGAATCCAAGTTATCTTGGTAACAAAGCATTCAATATTCACCGTTAGATGAAAAACCTGATTCAACCAAGCTAATATCTTTCAACCGTTAGATCGAACTTAACTTGTTACACACAAATGAAATATACCCTCATTTAGGTTTATGTAGCCGTACCTAAACGTGTACACCATGTTGGTTCACAAATAGTTAACCGAGCTTAGCCATATGATTACTCTCATATCAACCTTATTCATCTTAACAATAACTAGTTCAAATGACTCAAATGAAACTAGTTAAGAGTTGTTGAGTTGTTTAGAAAACACAATTGAAATCAAATCGGTTTGATTCACTTGAATCAATCATGAACATTATAGCCACGGTTTGCAAAGATTGCATTCCTTATGATTTAAATGTTTAAGTTCATGGAATTGACTGATTTGACAAAGCAACCAGCTTAAGTATGCGTACTTAAGCAACCGGTTTTGAGTTTGTAAAGTTTCCAAACTCAGCAAAAAATTTCGGTTCAAAAACTTCCGCCAGTATGCGTACGGATACGCATACTTAAGGTGACTGGTTTGGAAGTTTTGCCAAAACCAAACTCAGCAGAAATTCTTGGTTTGAGAACTTCCGCCAGTATGCGTACGGGTAAGCATACTTAACCTGTCTCCTTCACCAAATCCGTATACACACATATGCATACTCTTGGTTTTCTGTTTATGGACTTATACACTTATATCTAAAGATGGTTACATCATCAACTCTTTATTTCAATCATTGAAACATTCTTCTATAATGTTAATAGACGTTTTCACACACTATCAACATCAAAGCAATTTTCAAGATATTGAAATAATCATTATTGAAACCTTCCAAGTCTTACACCAAATGATTGTATCACACAAATCATGTAAGATGTTACTCGGCAATTTTCTCATGATATAAGATGAACTTGGTCGAAGCGAAAGCTTACCAACACATATTTCGAGAAATATGTAAGCGAGATATACTCAGCTCGAAATCTCAAATGTGTATAGAGAAAACTATATCGTAACACGACTTATTTATCAATATAGGAGATAATAGAAATAAACTTTCCAAGTGATAGATAAGTTCAAGTCTCCACATACCTTTTGTCGAAGAAGTTCCACAAGCTCCCCTTAGTAGTTCTTCGTCTTCAAGAGATGAACGTCGAGAGATTTAAGCTCAACTACACCATCTATGTCCTAGTCCGAGATATGTACAAATAGGCTAGAAATCAAGACTTATAGTTTTGATCACTAACATTGACAAACATGCTTGAGATAGCAACGCATGCGAGTTTGACCGATCAATGCTCTAAAAATCTCCCCCTTTGTCAATTTTAGTGACAAAACTATCAATACATATGGATTACAAAAAAGATAAAAAAAAAAAAAAGCTTCTTATCCACATACTTGATCTCCTTGGCATCTTCAACGCGACTCGAAATCTTCGTCACTTCCAAGTACTCCATGATCCTAAAGGTTGTAAGTTCAGCATCACAGTTGTTGAAGATCCGTAGCTATAATAATGAGAAAAAAAATATTCACGATCATTGTTATACAGTGATAGTATTATTACACAACATCAAAGTTCAATTGTATCACAACTTTGACAATAACACTATGGTGATACGTATCACTCCCCCTTAGTCAATACATATCTCAACATGAAAACTACTCCCCCTTACATAATGATCCGTAAACTATATGTGTTTGTAGTGTGAACTACACATTAATTCTCCCCCTTTTTGTCAACAAAATTGGCAAAGGTACGAAAATTAGTGGGATCCTAATGAAATTTCCACGGAGATAAATCATGACCAAAAGGTGTATTAACATACCAACAAATTTAGATGCAATCATAAAGCCGAAGCTAAATGCATTCATCAAGGAGTTAATGAAGATACAAGATAACTCCTAAAAAATCCACAGTCGCACTCCCCCACAAAGATTTGGCAATTAAGCACAAGTTCAAAATGAACTCTCCCCCATAAAATGTCATTCCCAAAGGAACAACAAAGGCGACCTTACTTTCACAAGAAAAGAAGGATTTCTTTTGGTCAAACAAATCACATGAAAGCATGAATTTGTATCCACAAAATTCAAATGAAATAACCACAAGGGAACCCATAGTTAGTTCAATCAAAAAATAACAACCAAATTAACCACAAGAGAACCCATGATTAATTAAATTGGAATACACAACCAAATTAATCACAAAAAAATGATCAATTTAATTGGTCATGCTCGACATAAGCGAACTTATGGAGCAACAACTAAATAACCAAAAGAGAATGATTAAGTTAGTTGATCATGTTCGACATAAGGAACCTCACGGAGCAACACCTAAGTTAATCATAAGAAAATAATCAACTCAGTCGATTGTGCTCAACATAAGAAACCTTATGGAACAACACATTATATGCACAATGATTGTGGATCGGGGATCGACCAAATACTGCGGAATAGACAAGGATTCATTCTATTTTGCATCACTATTTGCACAATGACACATAATAGACTTAATCCTTGTAAACAAAAGTTTTATCCTTTCTTTTTTATCAAAAACATGACATAAAGGCTTTAGCTTTTGTAATGTCAAAAGTTCATTCTATCTTCCATCAATACATTCATATCAACATAATAGAGATAACTTTTGAACAAGTACGGGACAGTCACAGGTTCACGGACGTAAACAACATATCCCATAACAATTTGCAATATATAAAATCATAAAGATTAAAATTGCAATAATCATCTTCCAAAAAATACTTAGAATTTAAATAAATAAATCTAAAAACAATGAAGATGAAAATCGTTGGACATAGCTATGTGTACTCACAATAATGGCTATTCCAAACCCTAGTTATTCTTCTAAAAACACAAAAAAAAAAAGATTTACTAGACATTGAGACCTCTGAAGAATTCTTTATCGTCCCCGAACTCCTTGTCGTCAACAACCATAAGTACATAGGGTTCATGGAGAAATGAGTCAATTCCAACAAACCTTCTAGGTTGATGATGTCGAACCAGGGCCTTCTGAATTTCGAGAGTTCTCATAACAAAAGCCTTTATTTGCTTAATCTCCTTCCTTGCTTCTTTCAACTCTTCAAGAACATCAGAAAACTTCTGAGAATTTGAAGGAACAGCTCTAGGCTTCCTCACATTCCTTCTTTTTCTTTTCAAAGTCGGAGGCGACGAAGATTTTTCTTTTTCCTTTATGATTGATGGCTTAACAATCATATTAACATCTTTTCCATCAGAACTCATGATGCTTGGAGTCTCCATACGTGTATGGGTTTGTGAGAGGAAATCACACTATAAACTCAACATGCAGTCTTAAGATGAAAAGAGTTTCAGAGAAGGAAAAAGGAATGTAGGTTTACAGAACCTTTTAACACCGGTTCATGCACGCATGATTCACGACCCTAAAGAGAGTGAAATAGTCGAGAATAACCCTATTTTGATAAACAGGGAGGTTCCTTCCAATATCAATTAGATATGAAATAATTCCAAACCATACAACAAAACTAAGAAAAGCAAAACAGAAAGATTTTCTTTTCTTTTCTTTTTAAGCCTAAGGTGTGCAAGTTCTTGTCTCTTTTAATCAGGCACATGAGACAAGATGCACAAAAACAACACAATTAAGTTGTGTTGTGGCGAACAACAATTTGTCCACCATGATCCTTCTGAAAGGAATTCATAGATCCCTGTCTATCAAAGTGTTTAGACCATATTTTTTTCTCTAGTGGTCTTGACCTATCTTTGGAAACCAACTTCTTTGAAGAGGATAAAATCTTACATACCTCAACGGTTTTTTGAACAAGTTTGATCTTGTTTGCTAGGTGATTTTCTCTTCGTTGAAGTCTCTTGACATGTCTCATATTATGTTTATACTTGAAACACTTTGAAAGTTCATGACCCTTAAGTGAACAACAAGAACATGTCAATGGATATGCTGATTCGAACTCCCGAGATGTGCAAGACGCTAGGCACAGAGTTGATCCATAAAAATCATACATAGAGTTTCCAACAGAACGGTTAGTTTCTTCTTCCAGATTGGTTGAGTTTCTTTCTGGAAGAATATCAAGATTGATGTATGTATTGCTACAGTTATCAAAATCGATATCTTCACAAAGAAGTGCAACACTTGATTTTTCGTCTTCATTGGAATCATAGTGATCATACATTTCATCAAGACTTGCAGTAAGACCTTTGTTTCCAGTGTATTTTCTACGATTTGGGCACACATTTGCAAAACGACCAAAACCTTTACACTTAAAGCACTGTGGCATATCCTCGTCATCATCCTCGTCAGCATCCCTGTTTTTAGGAGGAACGCGATTGTGAGGTTTAACTGACGACCTAGGTTTGTCTCTTGAAAACCGTTTACTTCTCTTCAATAGAAGATCCCTAAACTGTCTTGTTGTCATATAGTTTGATTTGTCAAGATCTTCATCTGATGAATCAGTCTCAGATAGATCATCCTCAGAGACATCAACACTTTTACTTTTGTCAAGTGATTTAGTGTTCTTTTGTACTTTAAAGGCAACATCCTTTCCGATTTTGGATGTGTGCTCATGATCAAAGATTTTTAGCTTTCTAACCAACGTGTTTCTGGAAAGAGCATCAAGGTTATTTCCTTCAACGATGGCATGCTTCTTAGAATCGTATCTAGATGGCAGCGATCTGAGAATTTTCATCAGAATGTCCTTTTCAGGAATAGTCTTACCCAATGCAAAAGATGCATTAACAATTTCAGACACTTTGTGATTAAACTCATCAAATGAATCTTCATCTACCATACGAAGGTTTTCCCAATCGGAATTAAGGTTTTGAAGCATAGCTTCCTTTTCACTGGTATTACCTTCGAATACGGTTTCTAAGATATCCCAAGCATCTTTAGACTTAGTGCACGTAGTCACATGGTGCTGAAGATCTGGGGTAATGGCATGTATAATGGCATTCAAACCGTCGGAGTTTTGCTTTGAAGCAAGTATCTCGGTAGCATTGTATTCACCAATGTTCTTTGGAACGTTCATATTCCCTACTGCCACAATGGGAGAATCATAGCCATTAACTACATAAACCCATGATTGAAAATCACGCGCTTGAAGAAAGGCACGCATAGCAATTTTCCACAATAAGTAATTAGAGCCATCGAAGACTGGTGTTACGTTTATAGAGATATCACCTTTGTCCATATCAGATCGCTACAAACACAGACTTATGAGGTCTTTAATGTGTTTGCCTGCTCTGATACCAATTGAAAATACGGGGGTACAACAATCACACCCAACAATTCGTTTGGAAATCTGAGAGGACTTACTCCAATACAATTTCTAGAGAATCAACTAGTCAGTCAGACTCAATCTAGATTAAAGTATATCAAAGAGTTTAATATCTCTAACTCTTAATTCAATCCGCAATCAGCAAATAGAAATCTGCGAGCCTGATCGAATATAAGAGGAATTACTTGAACGGTACCAAAGACCAATGTTCAAGTATCAATCAATGTAAATCAACAACCAAAGGTTGGATATTCTAATTGATTGATATTAATGCACAACCTGTGATATTTCAATTATATAACAAAATATAATGCGGAAAAGAAATAACACAGACACTGACGAGGAAACCGCAAATGCAGAAAAACCCCGGGACCTAGTCTAGATTGAACACCACACTGTATTAAGCCGCCACAGACACTAGCCTACCACCAATTAACTTCAGACTGGACTGTAGTTGAACCCTAATCAATCTTACACTGATTCAAGGTACAGTTGCGCTCCTTATACCTCTGATCCTAGCAGGATACTACTCACTTGATTCCCTTAGCTGATCTCACCCACAACTAAGAGTTGCTACGACCCAAAGTCGAAAACTTGATAGACAAATCTGTCTCACACAGAAAAGTCTATAGGATTGAATAAATCTGTCTCCCACATAAATACCCAAGATTTTTTGTTCCGTCTTTTGATAAATCAAGGTGAACATGAACCAATTGATAAACCAGACTTATATTCCCGAAGAACAGCCTAGTATTATCAATCACCTCACAATAAACTTAATCGACTAGCGAAACAAGTTATTGCGGAATCACAAACGATGAGACGAAGTTTTTTTCGTGATTAGTTTTCTATCTTGCCTATCGGAGATATGAAATATCAAGCCAATTATTTCAATTGCACTCAACACGATAGAAACAGCAAGATCAGATCACGCAACTACAAAGATAATAGTTGGGTCTGGCTTCACAATCCCAATGAAGTCTTCAAGTCGTTAACCTACAGGGTCTCGATAAGAAACCTAAGGTTAAAGGAGAATCGACTCTAGTTATGCAACTAGTAACACACATGAGGTGTGGGGATTAGGTTTCCCAGTTGCTAGAGTTCTCCTTTATATAGTTTTCAAACCAGGGTTTGCAATCCAAGTTACCTTGGTAACAAAGCATTCAATATTCACCGTTAGATGAAAAACCCGATTCAACCAAGCTAATATCTTTCAACTGTTAGATCGAACTTAGATTGTTACACACAAATGAAATGTACCCTCATTTAGGTTTATGTAGCCGTACCTAAACGTGTACATCATGTTGGTTCACAAATAGTTAACCGAGGTTAGCCATATGATTACTCTCATATCAACCTTATTCATCTTAACCATAACTAATTCAAATGACTCAAATGAAACTAGTTAAGAGTTGTTCAATTGTTTAGAAAACACAATTGAAATCAAATCGTTTTGATTCACTTGAATCAATCATGAACATTATAGCTATGGTTTGCAAAGATTGCATTCCTTATGATTTAAATGTTTAAGTTCATGGACTTGACCGATTTGACAAAGCAACCAGCTTAAGTATGCATACGGATATGCGTACTTAAGCAACCGGTTTTGAGTTTGTAAAGTTTCCAAACTC
The DNA here is from genome assembly GCF_003573695.1 of Papaver somniferum. Classification (NCBI taxonomy): domain Eukaryota; kingdom Viridiplantae; phylum Streptophyta; class Magnoliopsida; order Ranunculales; family Papaveraceae; genus Papaver; species Papaver somniferum. The sequence continues at coordinate 152,751,366 of NC_039359.1, forward strand.
AGCAGAAATTTTCGGTTCAAAAACTTCCGCCAGTATGCGTACGGGTACTCATACTTAAGGTGACTGGTTTGTGAGTTTTGCCAAAACCAAACTCAGCAGAAATTCTTGGTTTGAGAACTTCCGCCAGTATGCGTACGGGTAAACATACTTAACCTGTCTCCTTCACCAAATCCGTATACACACATATGCATACTCTTGGCTTCCAGTTTATGGGCTTATACACTAATGTGCGAACACACTATATATGCTTATATCCAAAGATGGTTACATCATCAACTCTTTATTTCAATCATTGAAACATTCTTCTACAATGTTAATAGCTGTTTTCACGCATTATCAACATCAAAGCAATTTTCAAGATATTGCAATAATCATTATTGAAACCTTCCAAGTCTTACACCAAATGATTGTATCACACAAACCATGTAAGATGTTACTCGACAATTTTCTCATGATATAAAATGAACTTGGTCGAAGAGAAAGCTTACCAACACATATTTCGAGAAATATGTAACCGAGATATACTCAGCTCGAAATCTCAAATGTGTATAGAGAAAACTATATCGTAACACGACTTATGTCTCAATATAGGAGATAGTTGAAATAGACTTTCCAAGTGACAGATAAGTTCAAGTCTCCATATACTTTTTTTCTAAGAAGTTCCACAAGCTCCCTTTAGTAGTTCTTCGTCTTCAAGAGATGAACTTCGAGAGATTTAAGCTCAACTACACTATCTATGTCATAGTCCGAGACATCTACAAATAGGCTAGAAATCGAGACTTATAATTTTGATCACTAACATTGACAAACATGCTTGAGATATCAACGCATGCGAGTTTGACCGAGCAATGCTCTAACATAAACCCCTAATGTTCCATGACATTATCTTATGATCCATAAGAGTCAGATAAAACCCTAGTGCCAGATATTTGATTAAAATCAAACATAGAATGAGAATCACATGAAGTATTAAGAGCATCAATTCTTCCTTCATCATCACACGTGTCTGATACAACCATTTCTTCATCAGAATCATAAGATCACAAACCATCTTCATCTTCAATAATAGGGGATTCCATATTAGTTGATGAATTTCTCTCAATCATATTTTTACACATACTTCTAATATTGGGAAGAGCATCAAAAATAACCAAAGATTTTTTGAAGTTTATGTGAAAATCAATTTGAGAGTTAACCACCTTCTCCTCATCTGTTGAGACACAGACATAAACTATTTCTTCTTGAGTTTGAACAATGTTATCTTTATGTGATAGATTCGTTTGTACTACATCTAACGGAGAAGGTATTTTCTCGAGATCCAAAACTTTAATCTCATCCAACGGTGCAGAAGTGTTGTCGAGATTGTGGATCAAATACTACACTTGGTTAGACACCAGACTCAAAAGATCATGGGCAGGAGTAAAACTCAAAAGTTTAGGGTCGAGACTCGAGTCCGTAACTGGACTATAAAGTAACACCCCCCCCCCCCCCAACCGTCCCATATCACGATCCAATGAGTTTTAGTATGGAAAGTCATGGACTGGAGTTAGATTCAAAAATCTAGAGCCGAAAAACGCATCTGTAACCGGAGTCGAAGGTAACACTCCCCCCACCCGGTCCATAGGACGACTTGCTTTTTTCTTTCTTACCGTGACCCAAGAAATTAAAATATCCCCCTCATTATCAGGTAAAGTTTCACCATTATCTGTTAGGTTTGAGTCTTGCTTAGAAGTGCCGCCCCTTAACTGAATATGAGAAACTCTTCTCCAAACTTTCTTCAACCTCTTAACCGCCGAGTTAGAATTGGAGGTAGAAGAATTTGAATTTGAACCAATAAGAGGTGATAAATTCGGCGAAGACTCGGAGGAATTAGTATCCATATCTTGTATACTTGAATTCAGAACCTTTGATTTCGAAGATAATGGAGACTGAGTATTACCTATTTCAGGAAACACCAACTGCGATTTGATTTTTGGGACTGTGATATGTTGTTGACTAAAGCTTGGATCATTACCAGCAAAAATCCATTCGATGCTTAACCAACTGCCGTTGAAAAAAACAGCAGCTGGGATTTTACATAGCTCAACTTCAACTTTAATCTTAGAACTTTAATCTTATAATTGTAGATTTATGAATTTCCAGGACTCTGCCCCATGAAGAGGAAATGGATTCAAAATTCTTAAAATCCCAATGATGGAAAGGCAGCCCTCTAATGCCAATCCAGTGAGAACTACCTTTAACATTTTTGATAATCATATCATCGGGTCTCCATTGTCTCAAAGAGATTTTCGACTTACCAAAAAATAAAATCTTCTCCTCTTTAAATTGATTGAAAACATCCTTAGACATTGCATCAAAATATGCCAACTTAGCATTGATGCTTCGAAGCTCCAAATTACCCGACCAACTAAGTTTCTTCTTCAATCGAGCAGCAATACGATACCACCCAAAATGTGCATTATGAGCTTCAACAACAATACCAAACGGAGGAAGCTCCTAGTATGTCGACTCTTCCTCACAAGGTAAAGAAGGAAAAGTAATGGTGTTGTTAACTGACACCATTTTGCGAGCAGAAGATGCAGTTACGGAAGACCCAAAATAACTCCAAATAGATCCAGAACGACCACTAGGTATACAAAAAAGTCTTGAAGGGGAGTTATTTGAATGGTCGAACCTGGACACTTTTAAGAATTCACCGTATGAGTTTGAGCGCATCTCCACAAGAATGACAACATGGTTAAATCTCTGTGAACATTTTTGTGGCTTCTTGTGCAAGAAAGAAATAACTTCAATTGTTCTTTTGTGAATCCATGCAACAACATCCTCAGGAAGTAAGATCCAGTTTTGAAAACCCTTGTATCTTTCCAAAACTTTGAGCTTCCTCGACTTCCCCTTGGAAATCCACGTGAGATTAAAAGATTTCGATTCCAAAATAATAGAATACATAACTAAGTAAAAAGGCGAAAAAGAGACTCCACTAATCAATAGATCTCGGCCCCAAGGGGAAGGATCAAAGATCCGTCCTTGGACGGTGAATAAGTTCAATTAGCACACTCCTAAACTGAATCACTCATGAAGAGAGAAGCGATTAGGAGGCTGAGTTTCTTGCTGCAAGGAGATGCAGAAATCGCCATGAGAGAGGAAGAAAGGATATGGTTGATGTCTTGTCGAGTTAAGTTAAACTTAATCACACATCAAATTAAGATGGTACTCTCGGAATAATATTGGAGTTACTCCATACAAATTGCAGAACGAATTATTGGGTGTGGTTGTTGTACCCCCGCTTTTTCAATTACGAGACTAGTTTTTCGTAGAATTCGTATCTTGAAAGATAGATAACAAGTTTAATCACTTGGCTTAATTCCGATTGAATCATTTGGATACGACTAGATTGATCTTGGATAATGATTTTTGAGATCGTCCAAGTACTCTGCTTAACAATCAGGTTCACGGACCTTGTATATATATACATATTGATTGAGTAGAGGTTGAAATATATTAACTCTATATACATATTGTCAAGGATCATTAAGTTGGTGTACTTGCTGTTATATTAAGTTTTGCCTATACAAGTTGCCAAACGAAAAAGTTGAGTATATTTGGTATCCTCTTCATTTTCACATTGGGTTTAAAATCAAAATTAAGAAAATACAAATAGACATACCGTACAAGTATACCGAGAAATCCGGCAAGAGAAAGAGAAGGATTACCGGTGTATCAGAAATACAAGCATGAATAAGAGCCGATCAAGTCAGATGAAGAATGGTAGTCCTCGGAAATGTATTCCAACCATTTTGTTTGTGTTTTTTCTTCGTAAAGGGTGTGCTCCAAAAGTTGGAGTGATTTGCTCAAATTTCTTAAAACCTGTGATGGAGATTTCATCGTCAAAAAAAATCATTCATGAAGATTTCGTCGCCGGTTAAATAGATGATGAGCTTTCGGTAAAGATTCCCTCGCCGGAGCTAACAACAATGAAGTTTTTGTCGTTGAAAAACATATCAAGTGATAATGAAACCCATGAAACACAAGAACGACCATCGAAACCGAGATAAACCTTTAATAGAGAAGATAAAACACCATACGGGCGTACAAAACTTACCAAAAAGTAAGAAAAAACCATAATAAGAACTAACTAAGAACGAAAATCTAACTTAAAAAAAAAAAAAATCCCGTTCAGATCCGGTCCAAACAGGATTTTTGCATCCAAAAATCATCCTCCTCCCAACCAATCTTGGTATCGAGTAAAGAAGAAAGTTTAAATACTCAACTCAACATCTCAAATCAGGCTTCTTCTAAGTCAAGCTTACGATGCAACACAATGTCGAGCCTAAAGACTAAAGCAACAAGACTCTTTCCAACCGGCTTGTTAAGTTCAAAAAAGAAAGGTACCCCCGAATCTCTCGATGATTCAGATAATGTATCAGCTATTAAGTTAATGGATGCAAGTTCTGGTTGGGGATTAAGTTTTCCTTCTTCTAAGAAAGGTCAAAAAGATATGTTTAGCGACCTTTGGAAAAATCATAAGAAAAACTTAATCCCCAATCAATTATGGACGAATCTCTTCCACCACTGAGATCTATAAGGGTGGAGATTTTAAGGGTTGAATGAGACCTTCAAAAACGTTGTGGATGGATGGACTCCATTAATCCACATTTGGACCATAAAAATCGATCCAAGCTAATACTGTATTTGATAATAGAGAAAGAAAACACTTTGATGAAAAATAATTCCACGAAATCAGTTTCCTAGAGAAGGTAAGGAAATACTTTCCATAAAATTTCACGAAACTAATTTAGAACATGCTTTATACCGCGTCTTTTTTACAATTTCCTGAAAACATGATATTGATCAAATAATGGAAAACACCTTATTTCCACGAAAATATGAAATTAAATCCTATCAAACAACGCTGAATTCGTTAGAAAAGTAATCTTAAAATGTACTCCCTCCGTCCCACTATTAAGTGACCTAGTTGAAGTTTGCACAAATTTTAAGGCAAGTAAGGAAAAAGAGATTTTTAAGCATTTTTTACAATTATATCCTTATGGATAATAATTAATGAAATTTTGAAATGATTTATCTCTCAAACTACACCACGGATGTTCGCAAACTTTATACCATTGAAAAGCATTTTAAAACACCTACGTAACGAATATAAACATGCCTATCAAATTATGCATATTTCTTATATTTCTTATAATCAATTAAAAGGGTAATTTTAGAAATATCTCCTTGTTTAGTGATATAGGTCACTTAATGATGGGACAAAATTAAAAACCAAATAGATCACTTAATGGTGGGACGGAGGGAGTAATTCCTTATTCCCTTTTACGATCTATCATGGGATCTGTGCCAGCCCATTACCTAATAGTATAAAAAGTGTAAATTCAATCTGGCACTCGAAAAGAATCTCTACAAAGAGCACATTATCGAGTATTTACATAATTTTTATGTCCCCATTCATGCTTTGCAGACACTCGAGAAGTGGCACGAAATTTCTTGGAAGCCAACAATGTTTTGTCCTTTTTGCAAAAGGTAGTCTCGGCTAGAGACTTGTGAACCAGTCACCACCGTACAAGTCACGTCAGTCTCATTTCAGTAGCATGTAATCCCGGTGTTCCACTCAACCATACACCGTATGATCATCACCAACATAGAAGTCATTCCCCGGTGCAAGTAAATCATAGACACTCATGACAGACCAGAAGAATGCCAATGCACACCGGATATACGCGAGAGTGCGCATTCAAGGCGACCGTTACGCCGGAGAGTGCAAAAGGCCACGCAACTCATGGTGCATATGAAATCGTAGACCTCGTGATGAAATAGCATCTATCTATGTGCTAGAGAGTCGCTATTTAGAGAGTCGGGCTAGCCAGCTAGGGTAAATGCCATTCACAAGTTACTCATGCATAAGCCCGCAAGCCCCTTAACATTTTCACAAAAAGCAGGAATCTCTGAAACGACGCGTATGGAAACGCTTTTTCCATTTTAGGGGAGTTATTGAATGGGACCCAAAACTGCAGTGTAGTTAGAAATTCACCACAAAGGGTTTGTTATTTTGCTCTAGGGTTTTGCTTTATAATTCCATTTTTGATTTCATTCTGAGACCTTCATCATCTCAATCATTTTCCTCTTCTTCTCTCACATTATGTTTCGGTGATAAGAAGACCGCCGGAGATTGTTCATCTCGCCGTTTCTCTACATTTCCGGTCATTTTAAGGTATTTTGAGTTCAGTCTTTCCACCAAAACCTTAAAAAAATCTGATGGTTTCAGTGATTTTTGTTAAGAAAATGGGGTTTTAGGTCTACGTTATTGTAAATCTTTGAAAGAAATGTGTAGATTATGAGTTTTTTTCAAGGATTTACTTGTTTTTTGTGTTTGATTCTGTGGTTTTCAGTTTTTTTTTTTTTGGTTAGAAAATGGGGTTTTAGGTCTACTTTTTGATAAATCTTTGGAAGAAATGCTTGGATTATGAGTTTTTTTCAAGGATTTGTTTGTTTTTGTGTTTGATTCTTTGGTTCTTTCAGTTTTTTTGTGGGATTTAGGTTTATTTGTGTTAGATTTGTGTTTGATTCTGTGATTTTTTTCTGACGTTGTTTTTGTTATCTTCTCTGTATGTTGGATTTTTGGGGATTTTTTCACTTTTCAAGGAGCAAGCAGTATTCTAAGGTACTATTTCTCACACTCTTACTTCCTTGTACTGTGTTTTTAATGTTTTGTTTCAGCTTTTATTTACTCTAGTAATCTTGTTAAGAATTTTCTTCAGTGAGTTGGGGTTTGATCTTGAAACCCTAGAAATTTTTAGCATCAAAGACCTTCATCTTGCATGATAGTTAGTGGTCTTTATCAGATTATGAGTGTTGTTACTGATCTTTGCTTGTTTTACGTACTTTATATGTGAGATTATGAGTGTTTTAAGTGGTGGTATGCTTTTAGTTGAAAGATGGTGTTAAGGGGTTTTATGATCCTACCCTTAACAGGTGGTGTTGAGATGTTTTATGATCCTAGATGGGTTTAATGCTTCTAGCTTAAGTGTTGATTTCAAGGGGATATTATGTTTCTAGGTTGATTGTCAATGTTTAGATGAGGTGTGTGTTCTGGGTTTTTTTAGCATTTTGTTAACTACTCCTTACTAGCAACTCTGGTAGTACTCAAGTAGGTAAGTTTTGTTGATTACTCATGCCCATTTGTACAATGTTAAGATCTTTTAACATGTTTGGTGATGGAAATCGTGGAATTGTTGGTGTTCTATCTTTAGAGAAGTTATGTTATATATGGAACTTGGGGGAGAAGAGTATAAAATCTATGAGAATATACTCTCTTGATTTATGTTTTCTAAAATGAGATGTTTAAGTGTATGCACTTTGAAATCCGATTGTTACTTTCTTTACTAGCAGCAGCTCATATCTCTTTGTTTTTTTTTCTTCTAAATCTTTTGAAGTTATCTGAATGCTGGAATTACCATACTTTGCTAGTTACTGTCATTTTTGAGCCTGAATGCCTTTTGCAATTGTAATACTTCTGTATATTTTTCTTGGTTTAAATCTTTCATCCCATAAAGGATACCTCTAATTTCATATACATGGTTTATCAAGTTAATGAAAATTTCATTGCTTAAATGATGCAGGAGCCAAAATGAGTCAGAAAAAAGGGGGTGGCAAGCCATCTTTTCCTGGTAGTAGTAGTTCACTTGCAAAAGGGAAAGATGCAGGTGGACAAATCTCTGGAGGTTCAGGCTCTGGTAACCAAAAGGCTGGAGTTGTTCAGCTGGGTTCTAATATTGCAGACCTAAGCCTTGATTCCGGTAAAGATTCTGAGTGGGAGGTAGTGTCTCGCAAGAATCGAGGCGCGGCAAGTGCACCAAAACAGTGGGGTCCCCAAAATTCCTCTTCTCCATCCTTGGTTTCAGGAAGTTCCCAAAATTCCTCTTCTGCATCCTGGGTTGCAGGAAAGGCTACAGGAGGTGCCTGGCAGGATAATAAGTCAGGTGGACGAGGAATTACGAAAAGCCAATCTCCCAATGCCTGGGAGAAAAATTACATGGCACCACCAAGTAAGATTGCTCCTCCTTTACAACATGGTTGGCAGTGGGGTGCAAGAAATGGCCAAGTTCAAGCTAAGGCAGCAGAGAATGTACCAGTTCAAGCTAATCCAGCAGAGAGAGAGAGTCTCGAATATGATATTGATTATGAGGAAGACATGATCGAAGATAGCGATGATGACATCTATTCTGATGGTTTCGATTCAGATGAAAGCGTGAAGAGCCATGAGACCCGCAAACAGAACAAGTGGTTTAAGAAGTTCTTCGACATCTTAGATAAATTGACCCTTGAGGAAACAAATTCATCTATACGCCAGTGGCACTGCCCAGCATGCCAAAATGGACCAGGCGCGATTGACTGGTACAAAGGATTGCAACCACTAATGGCCCATGCTAAGACCATAGGATCCAAGAGGGTGAAGCTTCACAGAGAGTTTGCTGAACTCTTAGATGAGGAGCTGAGCCGGAAGGGAACTTCTGTTGTACCAGTTGGTGAGGTATATGGTAAATGGCATGGTCTTCATCAATCTGTTCCTGATAAACAAATTGTTTGGCCTCCGATGGTTGTAGTTATGAACACTCAGCTTGATCAAGACGAAAATGAGAAGGTATGAGTTAATTTTTGAAGTGAAAAATGGAATTTGTTATCATTGAATTTTGGTTCCACCATTTTGCTAGTGGTGGGTTGACTATAAATATTCTGATAAAAAGCATAAATTTGGGAAGTAGAAGTATATATGGGAAGTTGCTTTCTCTATTTTGCGTATCTGCTTTATTGTCCGTTCAAAGAATCCTGATGCATCTGTATAACGATCATTAGGAGTTTCTGGATTTTATTATACTCTGTTTAGTTATTTACCACTTGTTCCTTATATAATTCATTGGTTCCTGTCATTTGCTATGTATCTCATAAGTTTGTGTTGTTGAATGGATTTGCAGTGGATTGGCATGGGTAATCAAGAGCTGCTTGATTATTTTAGTGCATATAATGCAGTGAAGGCTCGTCATTCCTATGGTCCGAAAGGGCACCGGGGAATGAGTCTCCTCGTATTTGAAGGCTTACCTACAGGCTATGTAGAAGCTGAGAGACTTCACAATCATTTTGTTAAGGAAGGAAGAGACAGGGATGCCTGGGATCATCGCAGAATTCTGTTCTATGCAGGTGGAGCACGCAAATTGTATGGTTTCATCGCAAACAAGGAGGATATGGATAACTTCAACCTCCATTCTCCAGGTTCGCTTCACATTTTTAGCTTCAGTACAGTAGTATGGTTCATTCTTTTATTGAAGGTCATCCTACCATACGTCTTTGTAGTTTGTAGAGCAATTATCCAGCTGTTATTTTTCTTATAGAATTATTTGCTTTGAGATATATATTAAATTCAACTTCTAAAGGTAGTTAAATATGTTTTGTTTACATGCTTCAACGTGCTTGACCAGGTAAGTCAAAGCTGAAATTTGAAATGAGATCATATGAAGAGATGGTGGTAACCCCAATGAAGCAAATGAGTGAAGAGAATCAGCAGCTGTTATGGTATAAGAACAGGCTCGATAAAAATCAGCGGCACACAAAAGGCCTCGAAGAATCGCTTGGGATTATGAGTGAGAGGTTACGAAAGACGACGAAAGAGAACGTCATTGTGCGGGAAAGAACAAAATTGCAGCATGAGCAGAATAAGGAAGAGGTAAATTCCGAAACTAGTTGCTGTTCTGAAGCATTAGCTACCATCTGCTCTCTGTGTTTTCGTATTTCTTGAGTAGTTAGCAGGCTGTTTATATTTAGCTCTCGCTGCTCTTGCTTTCTGCTATTGTTTCTTTGACTGTGGTCATGGTTGTTGAAGTAGTTTTCTTTCTTCTCTTGTGATTGTTTTTGTTGAACTGAAATTAGACTTTTTAGAAGCATTGAAGTTCCCAACATCTTACAAAAGTTAAACTTGAAAATTAGACTTCATAAGTGTGCTACTATAGGTACTATTTTCTAAAGCTCATTAGGTTAACTAGAAATAGGGTTTGTTGCAAGGGGTGATTAACTAAACCAAAAATCGTGACTGACATCATGTTTACGTGTATTATGTCCTTTTACCCTAGTATATATACTTAACTGAAGTAAATATTGAAACACTACTATGTTTACTCCTTGTTAATAACTGTCTTATATGACTCTGATATGTTCTTTTTTTATAGATGGATCAACAAGAACAATTTTACAAGGCCCAAATGGAGATGATCCATCAAAAGTTGGGGGAGAAAGAAAAAAACTTTGCAGAACAGCTACAAGCAGAACGCACAAAGCAGTTGAATGTTGTAGATTCCAAGAATACTGAAGAGAAGTTGATCAGGTAACAGTTCGAAGTTTGAACCTGTTTTTCTCGTGTGTGCATTATGTGGTTGATATAATTGGTGTTGCTTTGTCCAGGAACGAGGAGATTGCAAAATTCATAGAGACCCAGGAGGAAGGCATAGATCAATTTTTAGCAGAAAGAGACAGCTTGATCAAATTGCACGAAGAGAAGAAAGCAGAGCTGAAACGTAAGCACTTGCAAGAAGAGGTTGACTTGGAGAAGGAGTTTGATACATCGTTGACTGAACTCATGGGTCGTTGCAGTCCTCAATCCGCTTGAGGAGGATTCTAGCTTTGGTTCATGCTCACAAGTAGAAGTTGTAGAGAGGGATATGCAGGAACATACATACAGTCTTTCCGGTTTTAGCCATAGACACCCAGTTAACTTACTGCACTGTTTTTATTTTCTTCTTTTGATTTTCTAGGCTTAAGTTCTGAAGAAAATGACTCCACTTATTTTCTTCCTTTTGAAGTCTAGGCTTTTATATTCTGAAGAAAATGAAAAGACAAATGGTGGTATACCAATACTCTTTTACTGTTTGATTTATCAATCAGTAATACTAATACTATTAGTACTTAACTTAGAATTTCCACTTATTTCCAATATTATGCTGTGCACAAATTTCATACCAGCAACATTGTTGGAAGTGGTAAAAAGATTTCCTTGTGGATGAGTCAGATTCAGCGAGTCAGCGAGTCAGACTTGTTGTGATGTTTCTTTTTTACCATCTATTTAATTAAATTTATTTAACAACTGATTATGGGGTTAATGTGTTTCTTATCCATTTCTTGTGGACGGGTCAGATTCAACCAGTCAAACTCCAAGTTAAGATAACTCAGCAAATTAGAGTTTCATTTTCTTTATTTTTAACATCTTTTTAGTAAATTTAACAACTTATTATGAGGTAATGTGTCTTTTTGAGATTCAACGTCTTTTTCGGTAAAATTGGTAATTATCTTGAATGGATAATGAGATAATCCATTTTTCCATTTCTTCTGGATGAGTCAGATTCAACGAGTCAGACTATGACTCAGTCAAATAATCAGAAAAATGACAGAAAGACCCTTTATCTCCACGCGAAAAACCAAATAACTCCATTATTTCTTTTCTTCTCTTTTGCCGCTACCTTCTGCAAACACAGGGACTGCAATGGCAGTTCTTCCCAACTATGGTTTCCGACGCCTAAAGTCTCTAATAGGGTTTCAGAAATACCGTACAACTTCTTCTTTTTACTGCTGTGCTTCTCTTTCAGTTGAGAAAAAAAGTAAAGAAGAAGATGAAGAATTACAGCCTTCAATCAGTACTAGTAATAGTAGTACTCCAAAGACTAAACCTTCATCTTTTTTCCCAAAGAAGAATCAGACATTAGAACTTGTCTGTGAAAGCTTAGGATTTAAAGGAAAAGGTGTTTGTAAAGTTGAAGAAACTGGGTTTGTTGTAATGTGCGATCGTGCTCTTCCTGGTGAACGTTTCATTGGTCGTGTTACTCGTAAGAAAGGAAGTTATGCTGAGGTTAGTTAGTATGTCTCTGGGGTTGTCAGCTGAAAATGTTAATTTTGAGTGTATCAAGTGTTTGATGTCAGGCCTGAGTGAAAACTGGTGTTTGGACTTTGTTTTTTTTTTTTTTTGAATTTTGTAGGTGCAGAAGTTGAAGACTATTACTCCTCACAATGATTTGGTTGAGGCGCCTTGTGAGTATGCTTCAGCTTGTGGAGGTTGTAAAACGCAGAATTTGTCGTATGAGGCTCAAGTTAGAGCTAAAGAACAACAAGTTCATGAGTTGGTGATACATGTTGGGAACTTTTCTGCAAATGACCCTGAATTTGCTAATGTAATGAAGCCTATTGTTCCTTGTGATATTCAGTTCAATTACCGAAATAAGGTGTGTAATGGACCGGTTAAACTAACTTGCTTGATCACATTTATACAATGAAATAGTCTTGTTATCTTGATTTTATTGACTTATTGAGTTCAAACTTCAAATCTCATTTTTTCATTTACCTTAACATTCTGCAGATGGAATTTTCTTTTGGTACTCAAAAGTGGCTCCCTGTGGAAGAATTGCATGAGAGGCAAGAGGGTGTCAGTGACTACGCATTGGGATTGCATGCTCCAGGTTTTTTTGATAAAGTCCTCAACGTTCAGAAGTGCTTAATACAAAGTGAGGCTGCTAATACGGTATGCTTAAAATGTTGAATCATTCAAACTTCTTATCTATACCCTCTGCGTCCAAAAACAAGTTATATGGTATTGTTTTGAGATCTGAAATGTCATGCTTATGATATCTAACTTCTATGACTTGAGGCTTATGTAAAGTATTAGGATCGCTGTAGGCAGAGTTATTGTTACTTGCTTTGCACGGAACTCTAATTTAGGACCAATTTACTAATACGGTATGGTTAAAATGTTGAAACATTAAAATTTCTTATCTATACCCTATGCCTCCAGAAACAAGTTCAATTGTATAGTCTGACATCTGAAACATCATGGTCATGAGATCTAATTTCTACAACGCGAGGCTTATGCCAAGTGTTAAGATCACTGTAGGCGGAGTTATTGTTACTTACTCTGCACGTCCCTCTAAATTTAGGACCAATCTACCATGTATATAAACAAAAAAAATTTAAGTTAACTTCGGGTTACTCGTGAACTAGTGGTCTTCTATCTTACTGGAATTGTGAACATAGGCAAGGCTTATTGTGTATTAGGATCCAAGGACTTTGAGGTAGTTGTTTATTAGTATTATTACTGCTTTTTCCCTAGAAGAGCGAACGAGAAATATACGACTTGATTTTGTAGTTTTTTCTTCCAATCAAACTTAGAAATGTATTAAAACTCCTGAGACACCCTTACATCCTCTGCTACACCAATCTCTAGCTCATAAGGTCACCACTCAGCATGTAATAGAAAAAGAGCAGCAAGTAAATCGTTGGTGTCAAAATAATGCCTGTAGCTTTTGTTATTTCTTTTGTTAATGACTCTCTTTTTTCTCCACACCTCTTAAGCTTTGCATTTTTGGTCATATGAACCCCTGTATTAATTTTCATGGCATTCTTCTTTACTGTGATCTAAATTGCATTCTAATTTGAAGGTTATAGTGTTTTTATTGTCATTTATAGGTTCTTGCAATTGTTCAAGATTGCTGGAGGGATACAGAGCTTGGCCTTTCTCCTTATTGTGTTCATAAGCATGTTGGATTTCTTAAACACCTTATGCTTAGGACAGGCAGGTATACTAACTACCAGATATCCTAGCTCAGCTGTTGTCACTGACTTCAGAATTTTAATAGGTTTATCAGATTGAAAAAGTTTTTGTTTTTGTATACTGTCAGATACTCAGATGCATGTTTATGTTAATACTAATAAGAGATTTTGAACTTGTTATTATTATGATTTCTGTTTCAGTGATGCCAAGACTGGATCGCCTGAGCTCATGGTTAATTTTGTCACTTCTTCCTACAAGCCGGAGCTTCTAAAGCCTCTTGTCGACAAGATTTCATCTATTTCTGAAGTGGTTTGTAATTTTACTGTACTATTTATTTCTTTACCCTCTCTTCTGTTCCTCCTGCAGTCATGATTAGGGACTTCAGGTTTGCATCTAATAAATTGAACTCGTTTATTGTTTATAATCGACAGGTAAGCATCATGAACAATGTTAACACTTCTGTTGGTAACACATCAGTTGGGGAAGCAGAATACATATTATATGGGAAATCTTCCATCTCGGAAGCCTTACGTGGTATTACTTTTCAAATATCAGCAAACTCGTTCTTCCAGACAAATACTTACCAGGTACAACATTATGTAGGAAGTAGGAACTTCTACTTTCTGTCTACAATGTTATCCAATTGTCAAGGAGGATCTTATATACTCTCTTGAAGAAAATGTGGACGAGGAAAAGTAAATAAACTGCAATATTTTCCTTTCCAGGCAGAAGTTCTATACAGGCTTATTGAAGAATGTGCTGGCCTTAGAGGGGATGGCTCAGAAGTTGTTCTTGACCTGTTTTGTGGAACTGGGACCATTGGTCTGACACTAGCGAAAAAGTAAATATCTCTTTTTTAGTGATTTTTGCAATTGGTAATCTCTTATCTTCATGGTGACTAATCACACTGTTCGGTTTTCCCGCTGCCAGGGTCAAACATGTATATGGCTATGAAATGGTTCCTCAATCCATTTCAGATGCTCGCCGAAATGCTGAGAATAATGGCATCAGCAATGCTACATTTATCCAAGGAGACTTGAACAAAATCAGTGATAGTTTTGGTGATCAGTTTCCTAGTCCAGACATTGTCATTTCAGGTCTATCTTGATGCTTATTTTGATTTTTACTGCATCTACGCAGTTGCTCACTTCTTCTGGATATTGCAAAGGGGAGGCCCATGGATGAATTGCTACACTTATATTTCAATATAGTAACATGGCTCTGTATAAAATCTTGCAGATCCAAATCGCCCTGGTATGCACTTGAAGTTGATAAAATATCTACTGAAGCTAAGAGTTCCACGCCTTATTTATGTGTCTTGTAATCCCGCAACCTGTGCTCGTGACCTTGATTACCTGTGCCATGGTCTGGTACGTAAACAGGTGTAATTTTTTTTTTATCAGTCGTCTTTATTTCTCTTCTCATCCTTTGCAAATGCTAATAAGAGATATTGTGCAGGAGGAGAAAAATATAAAAGGATGTTACAAACTTAAAAGCTTACAACCAGTAGATATGTTCCCTCATACTCCTCATATCGAATGTGTTTGCTTGCTGGAGCTAGAATGATCCCTCATATTCTTGCTTCTTCCCCATAAGAAAATATTAGTGATTCTTGAATTTTGACACTGGTTCGGGTTTATTAGTTTTCCTTATTGTGAAACGATGTGGACAGAGGCAAAGTATGTCACATTTTTTCTGCAGAGTTGTATGGCATTTGTAATCATGTATTGCAGGGAGAAGTATTTTTCACTTTCCCGTTTCGATGTATTTAAACGTTTAATGTTCATCAGTTATAAACGAAAAATGTTCAGTCTTCACATTTTCATGTCCATTTGCTTTCTTACGCTCTTTCACAAGGCGATGTGCCAGAATCCAGATATGCAAGGTAATTCAGCTATAAGAACAAGTAAATCCTTTGCTTGATGTATAAGTGACATCATTGCCTGATTATGGATGAATTGCAAAAGGTTTTTTTTTCCTATTGAAGGGGTATTCTTGCTAGGAGGTGCAAGCAAGCACAAATGGGCTTAGAGGCCCAATTTATTTAAGATATTACGCTAGGGAATCACCTCATAAAATTTGTTCATAATTTGAATTCCCTTGTGGTTGTGGCCTTGTGGGGATCCTTATGTGCCCAAATCTCAGAACACCTGCAAAACAGAAGAAATTGCGTCTGCATAAAAAAAACTCTTAACTTGTCACCCACTTCAAAAGTCAAAAACTCCAGTCTTCCCACAGCTTACATTTGGATGCAACAGACCATGGTTTGATTAAACAAGCTATATTGAAATGGTACAAAATACTTGACATTTTAGCATTCATCTTCACAAGTTTTTCACGACAAGGGCAACTGCGCTAAAAAAGAGATCTTTCATGAATGGACGAGAAAGTGACTTTCTGTGTGTACAACAACCCTTCTTCTAAGCAAAACTGCTGGGAGATTCTCTGTGCTTGATCCGCTGGAAGATTAAGCTCTTGTTCCATCAATGAAAATAAGGGTTGCTAGGCCAAGTGCATATGTACACAGACCTGAAAAGAAAAATGAGA
This sequence comes from Papaver somniferum, assembly GCF_003573695.1. Classification (NCBI taxonomy): domain Eukaryota; kingdom Viridiplantae; phylum Streptophyta; class Magnoliopsida; order Ranunculales; family Papaveraceae; genus Papaver; species Papaver somniferum. Next base: position 152,767,504 of record NC_039359.1, read on the forward strand.
ATGTAAGAAACTAGGAAGCTTCATAGGAGCTTATTCATTTACACACATGAATTGAAATTTACTCATTCATGAGAATATCAAAATGTATGTGCAAGCCTAAGCGTAAGCCTGTTGGATAATCAAAATGAACAAGCCTTGTTAAATCATCGAGAGTTTGTTTTGCAAATGAAGTGTAGTCATATCTATCTAAGGTATACCCTGTTTTTCTTATCTAGTCTGGCGCTTGGATGGACAGCTGATCATTATACATGATACCAGGTAGTGCAGGTGCAGAAGCTAGTTCAAGAGCAGCAACTAGTGAGTAAGTAACAGGTGCAACCTCAAAAACTCTTGTTTGGAAGATCGGGATCCATATTCAAATCGATATACTAAGAATCAAATTAGCATCAAAATAAATAGACAATGCCTACTAGAACAAACCTAGAAATATAAGAAAAGAATTCCAACTTCATAAAAAAGAAGAAGAAAAGGAAGCCCCATATGGCAGAGTGATCCTTTTCAAACGAATAATCATCACTGAATGAAGCTCCAGGAGGATAAGCAAACTGAGCAAAGAACCTTTTGGTCTAAGAAACGGTAGAAATCATTATGAAGAGAGAGTCTGTTGGATTCCTTCATTCTCAGAACCAAACATTTTTTGACACATTTGTGATACAGAACCATCCAAAAGAAGAAAACAAACTGCATATGTCACATTGGGTTATTGTGACTAGCAAGATTATTATCACAATTTGAAATTAATTCTTCTAGATTGGCTACCTACCCAACACTGCAACCCGAATCCCATGACTTGAAAAAATAAAAAGAAAACTCCCACCACTATTCTGTTTCATCATAACTAGGAAAATACTTGAAAGTACTAACATTGTGCGACAGCTTTGCAAAGCATGACTGTAAAAGAAGCATGTAGGAGTGAGACATATGATAAAAATTATAGTATTAAACAGTTTATAAGTGCTAAATTCTACATAACATCCCTAGCTCACAGCTTCACAAAAATATATTGTTGAATGACGTAACTTGCACTAGATATATAACATATACACAAAGTACATGTAGATAAATGAGTGAAGCATGGCCAACTGATAACTCTGTGAGCTAAGGATTCTTCACTCGGATCTCTCGAGATGCTAATACTAGGGGAATATAAATGGTATAGAAGGATAAAGAACGAACATCCATTATAGTTTTAGCAATAGTGGCTGTTCACACAGCCAAATTTGTCTGACTCATGCTGGCTACGGATTCATGCTTAGATGATGCCATTGTTAACAGACTCAGACATCCCCAAAAACTCCTGTGTTAAGAAATGATGCAACTTGGCATCTAACTGAATCAGAGTTAAACAAATGGAAAACTGGCACATCTGTGGAAGTAGGAATGAAGTGTGTAAGTAATGAAGAAGTCAAAATCCTTGCTATCAATGAAAACCGTTCTGAATCCAAATAGTATGCTGTAAGGTATCTTGCTTACTGACCCTTCCCATGGAGATGGAAAAGATTGATATTGATGACAGGCAATTAGGTTGCTTATGGTTGATTAATGACAGAATGCAAATCTATAATCATAGAGAATGAAGACAAACTTTATCGTAACTACCATTTTTAGTAATGATATTGATTCCAAACATAACACGATTTGTTGTGTATCAGTCAAATATTAATAACAATTAGGATACCTAACATTAGCTAGCAAATAACATTTAGCAAGAAGAATACACATTCACTCAATACTACTGGGAAAGCCTTCACTTTCGGCACTTGTGTCAGCATTTACTTATTCCCATGCCTAAACCAAATAAGTTACTAAAGTACACATCATATTCTCCCTTTGGGATAAGGTCAAGTCACTAACAAACTAAATAGTTAACAAAGTAATATGGCTTAACCTAAAATAAGACAAAGTAACAGTAGCCTACGTATATTACTTACTAAGATAATGTCATTACGGTAACTTGTTATCCAATTTATAAAAAAATAAATCTCAACGAAAATTACCAGTTTATAAGTAGGTATCCAGGGTCTCGTCCTCCCACGGCTGGTTGAAAGGCTAATCATGGCTTTCTGACTCTACAATTTCAACTGATTCCATTATCTTCATATCTTCTTCCCCAAATTCTTTCAACGGAACTAGGGTGTTCGTGTGAGTGAATACTCCACTAATAAGTTCTTTAAAATCCACAATCATTTTCAAGTTTGAAGCTTCTGGGTCATAAATGTTTATATGTTTACCACTGTGAGTTAAGACATCGGAACTCTTTGTAACAGCAAACAATTCGTCATCACAAGCCCTGAACACTTTACTCCAACCCAATGACTGAAGTCCCTCTCACGCTTTCATGCCATGATTATCATCCGTGTTTTTCAGTAGCCACACATCCCACCATGTTGCTTCATAGTCATATCTACCAATAGCAAAAGACAAACACCCATCCCAAACCCCTACTCTATAATAAGAACAACTATAATCAATGTTTGACAAAAGAGGTGGTAGCAAAGGAGGTTTACAAAACTTTTCCTCAGCTAAATCGAAGTGAACTATCATTTTTAATTCATAGTCCAGCCAATAAAGAGCTCCACTGAAAAATACACCACCTCCAAAATCTCCAAAATCAAACGTTCCAAGGTTTCTCCAACCATTTCCACTCCCCAGCCTAGTTAGTAAGTTCGCGAATCATTCGCGAATTTTTTCGTATCACGAATTTTACCGTCTTATTCGCGTACGTTTGCAACTCCGAACCCAAGTCGCGTATTATGTGGCATTCCCGGATTATTCGCGAACCGTTCACGAATTTTACGTATTCCGAATGATACGTCTGCTTAATTCGCCATAAATTCTTTAGCTTTTACTTTTCAAAGACTCCACTTTTTGGGCTTTACTGCCTTCCGAGCATACACGATCGAATATTAGACGTGTTGTAATTTTTATGAAACAAAAACGACTGAAGAGATTTGAAGGTGAAGGTGAGAGAGATCTCAAACTCACTAACCAAGCATCTAAACCACCATACGACGTCCTCTTGGATAACTAATGTTGTATATATTATTGATATCATCATATTAAGTTTATTTTTTCTTTAAATAACTCACACATGCATAAAAATTGGTCTATGACCTTATAAATACAAATTATTTGTTATATATAGATACCGAATTTTCAGAGCCGAACTCACATTTATAAATCGAATTATACACGTATGTATACCGTTCCGAATTACTGACGAATCACGTCCCGTTGACCGAATTTTGGACCGAATCTGGATTTTACAAAACCGTATAATACTCGTACGTTTGCCGTTCCGTACGTTTGCCGAATCCCAAATTGTTAACTAGGCTCCCTAGAGTGTACACATGAACTTCCTTAAACTGGTCTCTTCCACAGACATTATTCTCACAACTTTGTAATCATTGGTTGAAGAAACGTAACCAAATCCATTATTTGTCTCACGAACCATTCCAACTATGTCAACTTCCGGAAGCATAATGTACTCTCCGGTAATGGGGTTACAAATACAAGTTTTTCCTGGTAAGGAGTATCTGCTGTGATGAAGACAGATCAAACCATTACAGGAGCCAATAAATTCAGTATTGTTCCCAAACGGAAGGTTGAAATTAAACCTTGTAATTCTATCAACGGATTCATGATTTTCATTATACTCAAAATACTTAAGTTTCTTATGTTCAAAATACTGACCATTTTCATCCTCCCCCTCAAAATAAACAACAGCAATGAAACCCATCTTACCAGAATAGGACGATTAAGATGATGTAATTGCTTTTTGGAGAATGTTGGATGGCGAATAAGCTTTCTCCAATTTGTGCAAACCAGTTTGCATTCGAGAACCCATTTGGTTTGTAATCGACTGATAATGTCCAACGTAATATCTCCTGGTAGAGAATCGAAATACCCCATCAAAACAAAACCCCTTTTGGTTAAACAGAGAAAGATTCACAGAGGATGGAGAGGATTTAAAGAAATTTCAGGGTTCAAGAAATGTGGAAAGAGCAAAGGTGAAATGAATTGAATCGTTTTGTGAGAGAAGAAGCGAATATATGTAGGGCATAGTGGGATCGAAATTGATGAACGTTCTTTCGGAATAAACGGCCGCTTTTTAAACCACTATGTTCAAATGAAACTGTTTTCTGAATTGATGCGAGGATAGCACTCCAAGTGCTTTTACTATGTCACGTGTTTTAATGGTTTTTTAAACCACCATCTCAGAAGCAGGCAAGCAGCTAACAGTGCAGTGACAAGTTCAGAGAGATTATTTACCTCCCTCCTTCCAGTGAATCTCTCAAAAATGATTACGTCGCCAACATCATTTTCTCGTCACGTAAAATTAAGGTCTCCTCAAGTAACCTTCTCACATGTAATATGTCTTCAATGGATGAAAAGTAGGCCTACATGATTGTCACTGCAGAATATGATCTTCAGGTCATGTGATGCACCAAACTAGTTCCATTTAGTCTGATTTGGTTTAAAACACATAAATGTAACGTGGGATTCTTTCAAAAAAAGCTTTCCAGGAAAGGTTAAAAAACAAAGACCAAGCCATAGTCTTGGGGCATTATTCAAGAGCTTATGTGTTTTCTTTTTCGGTACGCATCGAGAAAAAGGAGAACAGAACTTTTTTCAATATTTATATGGAAAAATCATTTGTGGAAGATGGTTTTCAACAAAAAAAACTTGCAGTTTTAAGGAAGAGAGATTGCTCGGTGTCTTAATTCTGCTGGAATGAAATTCATTAGCATCACCTTCATTGGATCCCAATTTTATTTCCTAAGGAATGCACATTGTATAATTATAGAGATTGACTATATTATTTGCTGCACAACCTCCAGAAGAGATGCACTTAAAACATGCTATTCGGACAGTGTAACCTTGAAATGTTTGTATTCGAATGAATTTGATTAGTAAAGATCTAGAAATAACGAAACAAAGAAGCCTTACTATGAACCAAATCAAATAAATTCATATATATATATATATATATATATATATCTATTTTGAATCAAAACATGGAAAACCAAGGAAACTCAATTATTTATATATTATTCTGTTATGAGATCAAAACCACTCAGGGTCTCTAAATGAGTATATCGTTAAAAAAGTCTCTTCCAGAATACCGAGGTCTCATATTCTTTCGATACTTCTCTTGTGTTTGATTTCGCCAAGTTTTCTAAAGAAAGAAAATTTTCCACGCAACTTAAAATGAAATAGTCATATTTAGCTTCATGCAGATGTTTTACTTCCTTAAATTCCTTTGAGTGCACATTATACAACCGAATAACATCACAATTTTGTCGTATGCTGTACAACCTCCGGTACAGAATCACCTGGTTAGAAAAATTCACAATAGCGAGGCTTATAGGAAGTGCAGGATCATTTAACTCTCTTGGAAGATCGAACTCAATAGTTTCCTTAGTCCAAACGTGTCTAATCGTGTCTTTCAATATATATAGCACAACCCGACCTTTATATGGATGATCATTCTTCTCTATACTTGAATAACATAAACATCCTTTGTACTCCAGTGCATACAAATTTTCATTATTATACTTCGAAACAAATTCATTATCATCCGGAAGTTTAACCATTTGAAACTTTTCATCATGGAGATCGAATGATACCAAAGCTACGCGTTTATCCTTTCTTATCCAATAAAAGAGAGTTCCATTACAAGAGATGGGGGGTGTGCATCTTGAACTACCATATAAATAATAATAAGGTCTTGGACAATACTTATGCCACGGGTTATGAATTTCTTTCCATGGTTTAGTACTACCCACTGTATAGATGTAATATTGATATTCACCCATGTAGTTCGTTATGCATAACACCTTAAGTTCATTGTTCATGAGGTCGTATCCATATCGAAATCCGAAGATATGTTCATCCACCCCACTCTTAAACGGAATACGAGATTCAATGATTAAATTCTCAAGCCTAGAGGGGTTACAAATTTCAGGAGTGAAATAAGCCCATAATGCACTATCATAACTTTTTCGAAGTCCATCATCGTTACAACAATAAGCTAAACCATTATAATACTCACGACCACATCCTGTATCTAAGGTTTCTCTTATTCGATTTCTAACGAGCTTTTGATTTTGAGTATTACCATGTTCTTCATTCTCCAAATAATACGATATCTTCATCATATACCATAGGAAAGTAAACACGAGAATCGTCTTCTTTTGAGATTCAATAAAGTGATGTTTATATAATTGTGGGTTTTTATTGATTAAGTTAAACCATACCTTGCACACACAACTGAGTCTGACCAAAGACTTGACAAGTAGTTTGCATAGTGATAGTATTTGCAGAAGTATGTCTTCATGAATATCTTCGAAAGCACAACTAATCACCTTCGCCTTCCTCTTGCTATTTAGCAGCATCTTTTTCCTTTCCTCCTTTTCCTTTACGTACTGCCGTAATGTATTCCCGTGAAGGAGAAGTTAAAAGGAATAGGTTAGGGAATGAGGGTTACGCTAGGGTTTGCAATTAAGGCCTTAAGATGGATTTTGGAAGCGTCTGTTGGTGATGAAACGACATAACCAACAGGCATGAATATCACTATAATTAGCGAAGACGTTCTCCCATTCTTACAGTCAATTCAACTTGTTTTCTCTCTTTCTAAAGCATCATCAGAAACATCTCTCGTATGTTCTTGGTTGGGTCAAGGGGTGAAAACTTTGAATCCAATTTCTCTAATAGGGCTTTCATTGTATCCTGAAGGCATTATTTCACATACCTGTTGCAATCGCCAATTGATATTGGGAGGGTAGAAATAATCGTTTAAAAGAAATCTATTCGAGCCTTGAAAGTCAGGAGTACACCAATTTCTTTTCTATTTATTTCATCCTCTATTTGAACCCATTTTCCAACTGTCAAACCAACTTCTGACTTTCTCAAAGACAAAGTGCATTCGAACGCCCTATAAGCAATAATGCAGAAAGATAAGGAAGGACGGAGATTGCCGGAGATAATAGATGAATAAGATGAGATTTGACGATATTCAAGAAGAGATAATAAAAAAGTGTACCAAGAGATTAAGAATAATATGATTGATAATAATATTGATTAAGAGCCGTTCCTCTAATATTTTATATAGGCTACTTTGATAACTAGAATTCTAAGTAAAGAAAGCACTAAATAAGGAAATAACAATAACCAGTAAACTAAGTAACATGTCCTAGATCAAGCAACCGAATCCAACCAAGTTACATCTCATGCTAATTGCTCCATGTATAAGCATGCATGCACGGTTTTCTTCGTACAATTTTATTAGTTGGTTATATTCCATGGCTTCATAAACAAAGTTTTTATTACGTGTTAAACAACAAGTAGAAGCCAAAATTAATGGCTCATGGGACAATGACCGCACCCTTCCATTGGTCCATCAACAACTTAAGAATGTGTTTTGATTCACTCGCAATAATGATGTTGTGACCATTTCTTCTTGGTTGATATTTATGCCAGTTTTGTTTTATTATCACTAAAATTCAAAAGTTATCCCAAAGCACAATTAGGAATAGGTAGTATTCTTTGCAAAACATGTAGATACAAAATATCGCACACCAGTCAAGCATGCGAAATAATGATCATCAAGACCAAGTGAAGACAATCGCATACAGCTTATTCAGAATGACGCATCAAGTGACGTCAGCGTAATCACGAGAAAAGTGTGAAGAAACATGCGGTGTTATAGAGTATGTGCGAGAAGAGTCAATAAAAGTGTGCGTTAATGACGCACGCCAGATCCGAAAATAGGGGCTTTGTTAGCTGTCCTCCACTATGTAAACTCCTATATAAGGAGCCGAACGACCTTGTATTGAGAGAGAGAGCTTTTTGAGAGAGCTTTTTGTATTGAGAGAGCGACCTCGGAACAGCTAAAAAGCCAAAGGGAGAGATAACAATGTGAATTTCTCTGAAGAGCATATCAAAAGAAGTGGTATTCTGCGTCGTTGATGTAGAATCGCCCTATAATGCTTTGATAGGAAGGCCATGGTTGCACGGTATTCTAGGAGTGGCCTCGAATTTTCACCAATGCATCAAATTACCTTTACCTCAAGGTGTTGGAGTAATAAGAGGAGATCCAAATGAAGGTAAAACCTTCCATGAGATTGATGTCGACAAATGTGAAGAACGCACAAGCAAGCGAAGAAATTGGAAGAAGCAGATACAAGATAGCCAAAGAAGTGAGCGATTAATTAATGGTGGATGCTGTGAACAAGGAGAGTGAAATAAGAAAGACTTTTGCAAAGGCGACAACAACCGCACAAGAAAACAAAGGCGACAAATGTATTAGTAGGAGCGACTTCCAGGAAGGGAATTGGGTGCTGAGGCAGAAATCGCACTATCGGAAAAGCGGTAAAGGAAACATGGAAAACATGTGGGAAGGGCCCTATAATATCAAAAAGGTTGTTAGCAATGGAGTGTATGAATTAGTAGATGAGAAGGAAGGAGAATCATCCGATGAACTGTGGAACCAAGTATACTTGAGGAAATATGGTCCGTGCGGCAGTCATAGCATCTCAGAATCAATGGAACGTATGCAAACTGATGTATTGAAAAATATACGCGAACTAAATGAATCACAGAAGTCGAAAGAAATGAGAAAGTTATCTTATCCATAAATTCGAGTGCAACATAGTTATCTCAGGAACAAGCAAGTTATCTAATGTAGGCGAATAAGAAAGAGAGAGGATATCAGCATTGTATCATTCAAGAGTATGAATGCAAATGAAAAAATTTATTTCTTTATAATAATGTCATACCAAAAAGACAAAAATAAGACCTTGTTATAAGAGCTTAATAGAAGGCTACAGAAGTAAAACCTCTAATTAGGGAGGCTAGGTATCCAATCATGGCGTGCACCCTAGTTCGCATACAACAAGAGGCAATAATAAGACCTAACACGCGTCATATTGGGGAAAACCTAGTTAGCATGGCTCAGGTGAAAGCTACACCGACCCTGGAGCCTGAGTCATGGAGATTTGGGGTGAAACAAAACCCCATCCAGTAGAGCGCCTTAGTTGAAAGACGAAGGTAAGAAGCTCTGTACTCAGGGGTGCAGAAACTCGATCAAGGCGCCGAGGTACACGGTTGAGTCAAGAGTGCCTGGGGCGTCTGAAGCGTACCTGGACGCTCTTGAAAAGTCTTGACTATGATGCACTCGGTCCGTAGAAACCCAACTTAGGGTGCGGTCTTGTAACCATAAGCCATATCAGTGGAGGGATAAGAGGCAGCTAAAACAACTGATTGTTGCATTAGGGGTAGGGGTAAGCTTCCTTGAAGGGGCAATCAGGGGGAATATAAGGACGACACCCTCCATTAGGGAGCTGAATTGTGTCAAAATACGCAAATATCATGAGGCTTTTTACTCATGGGAGTATTAAGACTTGTCGTATTTGTGCGATAATAAAACCTGCAGAGGCAATAATACTATAAAATGATAAGGCGAGATCAATGGCTTATTACATGAAAGTGTAAAAACCGCATGCGATCTCGTCGCACAAACACGAAATCAAGTCTTGGGCAAAATAAGACCTTTAGTTAGGAAGGCTAAATAAGACCTCATGAGAAAATAGAACAAAAAGCTTATATTTTTTTGCAGGTAAGAGAAATTAAACGGACGGGTTCAATAACATAAGGAAAATGTTAGAGCACTGCTCGGTTGAACCCACCAAGCGTTGCTATGTCAAGATTGGTTGTCATATTTAGTTCCAAAACTCGTGTCGCTTAATGTGTAAACTACAATCAACTTCGATAGGATAGACTAGAAATGATAGAAGTATTGTGCTCCAGTTACTCACAAAGATCTGAAGATGGATTGAAGACAACAAAGACATCATCCTTCAACTTGAGGTTAGTAACTATGACTTGACTTGTTCCATATCTATCTTGTGTCTTTCAAGTCGTGCATATTAAAAACAACACTGCGAAGCATGAACACTCTAGATAGACATAGTATTAAGGAATACAATACGAGGTTTATTGCTTAACCATTAAACTTTGTAGATAAGACATCGACATAATCGTTTGAATGCTATTGTGATTATGTATGGGTATGAGGTGAGGATTCATCACAGGAAACAATGTTTTTATATGTGTTTTAAGGAAGTAAGTTCATGAACTTTGTTTGTGAATCAAAAAGGAAATCGCCAGGCGTTATTGTGATTATTCTTCATTGCATATCTTATGAACGACCAATATGTGTGATTAGTATAACCTCTCATGACTTGTTTGTGTTCTTGCTAAAACTATTCACATGAGGCCTGACTTTTGTGTTGGTATGACTTTTATTAGTGAAACCGATCTTAAGTAATCACCTGATGGTATGATCGAGTTTGTGTAGTTTGTAAGACCTAACACTGGGTAAAGGGGAACCGATCCTAGTAAGAGGTGCAACACATCACAAAGGGGAATCGATCCTTGTATGGGGTGCAAAAAGGTTTATAGCAGAAAGGGGAACCGATCCTATGGACATGTGCAACACGTTTTTAGGCAAAGGGGAACCGATCCTATGGACATGTGCAACACATATGAGTTAGATACCATATATATGTGGGGAACCGATCCTAGTACCTAGTCAACCGAATTTTGGGAAGCTAGTGTGACTATGCACAATACTCACATGGAGGTAGAACCGAAACTTGTTTTGGTAGAACCGTTAAACCCATGATTTGTGATTGAGAGTTCTTAATGAATCACATAGCTCTTGAAAGTTAGATAAACCAATTCTAAACTTGTTTGGAAGTGTGGCAAATCAGTTTTAAGTGTGTAAGTATGAAAGAGGACTTACAAAGTAAGGATGTCGACACACTTTGAACATGTGCATTTATGCGTATCTTTTATTATTCAAAGATATTCCTTAACGTCTAAGAAGGAAGTAAATCCCAGGATCGAAATTAAATAAGTTAAGAATATTTTAATTAAGGTTTTTAATTATATATGGAAAATAATAATTAGTAATGTGCATTTGCTAGTTAAAGATTTTCCAAGGAGATTTTCGATCAATATTTTGGACAAAGCATTCTCAGGAATTATGAAAACCGAATATGAAAACTATTATTAAATATCTTGAGAATATTTTCAATTTTGGAAATTCCTTGGTGTCCAAACTTCCTTGTCTATAAATACTTGAAGTTTGCATTTATAGCAAACTAATCCTTCGTGACAGCAAACTTCCTCAGTTGTGTTGTTACTAGTGAAGCCGCCTATTCGTAGAGGAGAGTAACCTAATTGGGCGAAATCTCTTACGACCGCTCAATTTAAAGTCTTCTTTGGGATTGAGAAGCTCTACGAGTACCGTTGGTGGGAAACTAGATAATTGCAGTTTATATTTTGTTTTCGATTGATTTGATTGACTAACGGTTGTTGAATCATTGATTGCACCTAGTTTGTTTATTCTTGCGAACCTTCTCTTCTGATATAAGGCTCACTCAAACTAGATCAAAGATTTAACGTTTCTACGGATCTAAGTTTTTCTAGATCCGTAAGATAGATTCATAGATTTGCCATTGTTAACAGACTCCGTTCTGTGCGACAAATCAATAAAAAATCAAGTTTGTTTTTGCAGATTGTTACTTTGAAGATTAAATCGAAGATTGAAGATTTTGAAGATTTTAAGAAGAAGTTCTTGTGAACCATTAAGAAGATATACTAGATCTAGTCCTAAAGAGAATGTCTGTTCTGCTAGGATATTGGGTATTAAATATCTATTGAGAACTTCGGTTCTGCTAGATATTATCAAATCAAGAATACTGCTGAAGCTGAGTAACTAGGATTTTAGTTTACTTAGTATTGTCTACACGAAGTTGCAGGCTTACTTTTTGTAGCGTCTTAATTCAATTGAGTATTCAAAACTGGACTAGGTCCCGGGGTTTTTCTGCATTTGCAGTTTCCTCGTTAACAAAAATCTTGTGTGTGTGCTTTACTTTATTTCCACATTATAATTGTTTTTATGACATAATTAAAGTAAATACACTTGTACATTAACTAGGCACTTGATATTTATCTTATAAGGTTTACTATTATCAAGTGAGCACTTTGTTGTTGTATTGTCTCGATTTCATATCTATAGACGATCACATAAAGTCTATAGCGGCTTAATATAATGTGTGTTCAATCTGGACTAGGTACCGGGGGTTTTCTGCATTTGCGGTTTCCTCGTTAAAAAAATTCTGGTGTTTGTGTTATTTCTTTTCCGCATTATATTTTGTTATATAATTGAAATATCACAGGTTGTGCGTTGTTCAATCAATTAGAATATCCGACCTTTTGGTTGTTGATTTGAATTGATTGAAACTTGAATATTGGTCTTTGGTACCATCCAAATTATCTCTCTAGTATTTGATAAAGACTCACATATTTCTATTTGCTTGAGTATATATCAAATCGAGAGATTGAGATACAACCTCTTTGATATACTTTTTATCTAGATTGAGTCTGACTGTCTAGTTGATTCTCTAGAAAGTATATTGGAGTTTGTCCATACAGATTGCTAAGCGAAATATTGGGTGTGGTTGTTGTACCCCCACTTTTTCAATTGGTATCAGAGCAGGCAAACACGTTCAAGACCTTACAAGTCTGTGTTTGTAGCGATCTGACTCTATGGACAATAGTGTTATCTCAATAAATGCACCACCAGATCCAGAGATTTCATATTCTCTTCCATGACTGATTTAATAAAATTTTTAAAATAAATTCTATCTAAACCTCCACCAGGTTTAAAATCCTTTGAAGTGTTTTCAGGGCTTGAAAAGAAGCTTGAGATCTTATCTCTTGATGTTGAGTGATACCTCCAGAAAGAGCAAGAATCTCTTGACAGGATAAATCAAGTTATGATGAATAATAGTCATGTTGAGGTTGATATTGATTTACTAATTAGTGAGAGCAATGCTCCTCCTCTGCATAATCCAATTAGTTGTGATAAACTAAACGAATTACAAGAGGAGTTTAAATCTCAGTTATCTGAGTGTATCACCTCAAAGCATGAATTGATTCGTTGCTCAATTCCTGATACTTCCTATCAAGATAGTAGTATTGTCTTCTTTTATGAAGAATCTAGGACGTCTCTTTTTATCAAAAGAGTTTTCCTTCGCATTACTAAAAACTATCTGCAGAAACTGTTTTTTATAAGTTGTAAAACAAGAAATCAAAAAAACAAATCTTTTTGGGCTCTCTTGAAGTTCTTTGATAGACTTATAAAAACAGTTCCTTGGGTGTTTCTCAACACTACAAGATTTAAGAGTTGTTGGAAAGAAACTCTTTCTTGGTGCCATGGTGAGCAAGACATTGTTCACCTCAACACAACTTGTTTGTGTTGAAAGTGCATCCTCATTAAGAAATACCCTGCTATGTATACGGTGAGGGAAGCACAACAACTGGGGCGCACAGATTATATTCGGTAAGGCTGTAGAATTCAATTGGACTTTTCTAAGAAGGTATGTCTATAAAATTGAGCAAGTTTTATGTTTTTATTACTTGTTTGAGTACTTATAATGATCCACGTACCTTGCTTATCGTTCATTTCTACCTAACTTGATCCGTGTTTAAGGTTCTTAAATGTTTAGGTTTGAAAACATTAGTTAGGGATGTTTGGACTTCATGGTACACATACCAAGTATGCATAACATCATTTAAAACCAAAATCCAGGGTTTTAAGTTCGCAAACCCCGTCTGCATACTGCTCCAGGATACGAAAATTCGTTTGCAAACCCGTATGCATACTTGACGTCGATATTCAGTAAACTTGTTTTGGCCGTAACTTCTTCGTCCGAACTCGGATGACCTCATTATTTTTGCAGTCTCTTCCTCTTTGGATTCTATTCAAAATGGAGATGAGAAACATTGAATTTGGATGATTTAAGATTGGTATTTGTCTTGTCTCTTATTTTTGAGTATTTTGCTCCGTTTCGTTGCACTTGTTCCACTTCTCTTGAACTCGGGCACTTGGATTCTGGAGTACTACTCTTCTAAGCTAATTTATATCTTTTATAAGAATGTTGTTGGTGAATCACAAAGAAGTAAGTTCAAGAATGGAAAGTAGTACGCAATGTTGTGGAATCTTGAATGTTCACAATCATTCTTTGTGAACTATGGTGCATACTCGTTATTGACTTTGTATGTTCTTCTTTGTTAAGAAAATCTTTTTATACGCCTTTGGTAGCTATTATTGGTGTAAATCCATGCGAAAAAGATTGATTCTACCCTATAAGGACAAATCATCTTATATGTGCATTACGAGTTTGTCTTGTTGCCTAGGAAACTTCTTATGAGAATTTATTCTTATTTTTGAGAAGGATTACTAGAGTTTGGAATAGCCATTATTGTGATTACACATTGCTATGTCCAACAGTTTCATCTTCATGTTTTTAGATTTATTGGTTTAAATTATAAACTTGTTTGGAAGATGATTTTTGCAGTATTAATCTTTATGGTTTTATATATTGCAATATTGCTATGGGATATGTGTGTTTACATCCGTGAACTATGACTATCCCATACCTTGTCAAAAGTAAAGTCTTTCGTATGTCGATATGCATGTATTGATAAAAGAATGAATATAATTTTGAAAAATACAAAAGTTAAGCCTATTATGTCAATTGTTGATGGAAGATAGGTTAAAATCTTTTGTTTGCAAGGATTATATCTATTAAATATCGTTATGCGAATAGTGATGGAAAAAAGAATGAATCCTTGTGTATTCCGCAGTAATTGATCTTCCCTGATCCATATTTTATGTATTACTGTGACGCTCCGTAAAGTGTCTTATGTTGAGCGTTGAACGACCAAGTTGATTATTTTCATGATTAGCTATGTTGTTGTTCTGTAAGGTACTTTATGTCGAGCATATTCAACTAAATTAATCATATTGTTTGGTTATTTAGTTGTTGCTCCATAAGTTTTCTTATGTCGAGCACGACCAATTAAATTGATTACTTTTGTGATTAGTTTGATGTGTATTTCGATTAGATAAATTATGGGTTCTCTTGTGATTAATCTAATTGTATATTTTGAGTCTTCGGAAGTTCACTTATGTTGAGCATTTGTCGATTAAATTAATCATGGGTTCTCTTGTGGTTAGTTTAATTGAATATTTTGGATTCAAATTCATACTTGTATGTGATTTGTTATGTCCAAAGAAATCCTTCTTTTCCTTCGCAATTAAGGTCGCTCTTGTTGTTCTCTCGGGAATGACATTTTATGGGGGAGAGTTATTTTGAACTTGTGCTTAATTGCCAAATTTTTGTGGGGAGTGCGGCTGTGGAATATTATAGGGGTTATCTTGTATCTTTACAAACTCCTTGATGAATGCATTTAGCACCGGCTTTATGATTGCATCTAAATAAGATGATATACTTTTGCTTTCTTTTGGTCAAGAAATGTCTCTTTCGGAAATTTCATTAGGATCCCGTTCTTGTACCTTTGCCAAGTTTATTGACAAAAAGGGGGAGAATTAATATGTAGTTCACACTAATATGGTTTTTGGATCATTGTGTAAGGGGGAGTGGTTTCCATGTGAGATGGAGTATTGACTAAGTGGGAGTGATACATATCACCATAGTATTGTTGTTGAAGTTGTGATACAATTGGACTTTGACGTTATGTAATGATACTATGACACTGTATAACAATGATTGAGGACTATCGTTTTCTTGTTATTATAGCTACGGATTATCAACAACGATGATACTAAACTTACAACCTTTGGGATCATTGGAGTACTTGGAAGTGACGAATATTTCGAGTAATGTTGAAGATTAGGCATGTGGAATAGGAGCTACAAAAGTCAATTTATTTATTTTTTGTATTTCATATGTGATAATAGTTTTGTCACTAAAATTGAAAAAGGGGGAGATTGTTAGAGCATTGCTCGGTCGAACTCGAACTTGAGCAGGTTATATCTAAAATCGGTTGTTCTTGAACTCATGTTTATATAAACTAAAGAATGCTTTTGCAAACCGTAGCTATAAAGTTCATGAACTGATTCGAGTGAATCAAACCGTTTTTGCTTCGATTGTGTCTTATGTAGTTAATAAGATCTAAGCAATTGAACAACTCTCTAACTAGTTCATTTGAGTCATTTGAAATATTTGGATATGAAAGTAATCATATGGCTAACCATTTGGTTAACTATTGTTGAACCAAAAAACGGCTACATAAACCCAAAATTGGACACTTCATTTGTGTGTAACAATCTAAGTTTTCAATCCAACGATTGAGAAATATTAGCTTGAATCTAATCAGGTTTTCATCTAACGGTGACTATTGAATGCTTTGTTACCAAGCTAACATTGATTGCAAACCCTGATTTGAAAGACTATATAAAGGAGAACTCTAGCAACTGGGAAACCTAATCCCCACACCTTACGTGTGATACTAGTTGCATATATAGAGTCGATTCTCCTTTAACCTTTGGTTTCTTCTTCTAAAACCAGGTTAACGACTTAAAGACTTCATTGGGATTGTGAAGCCAGACCGATACTACTTTTCTTGTAGTTGTGTGATCTGATCTTGCATCTTCTATCGTTACGAGTACAATTGTAATAATTGGCTCGAGATTTATATCTCCGATAGGCAAGATAGAAAAGTAATCACAAAAACTTCGTCTCATCGTTTGTGATTCCACAATATCTTTTTTCGCTGCGTCGATTATGATTATTGTGAGGTGATTGATAATACTAGGTTGTTCTTCTGGAATATAAGTCTGGTTTATCAATTGGTTCATGTTCACCTTAATTTATCAAAAGATGAAACAAAACTCGTATGTATATTCGTGGGAGACGGATTTATCTATTACTGTAGACTTTTCTGTGTGATACAGATTTGTTTATTAAAGTCTTCGACTTTGCGTCATAGCAACTCTTAATTGTGGTTGAGATCAACTAAGGGAATCAAGTACGTTGCATCATGATCGGATCACAGACGTAGGAGCATAACTGTACCTTGGATCAGTGTGAGATTTATTGGGGTTCAAATAAAGTCCAGACCGAAGTTAGTTTGGAGTACGCTAGTGTCTGTAGCGGATTAATAAGGTGTATTTTCAATCTGGACTAGGTCCCGGGGTTTTCTGCATTGGCGGTTTCCTCGTTAACAAAATTCTGGTGTCTGTGTTATTTCTTTTCCGCGTTATATTTTGTTATATAATTGAAATATCAGAGGTTGTGCGTTGTTCAATCAATTAGAATATCCGACCTTTTGGTTGTTGATTTAAATTTATTGACACTTGGATATTGGTCTTTGGTACTATCTAAGTTATCTCTCTAGTATTTGATAAAGACTCGCAGATTTCTATTTGCTTGAGTATATATCAAATCGAGAGATTGAGATATAAACTCTTTGATATACTTTTTATCTATATTGAGTCTGATTGTCTAGTTGATTCTCTAAAAAGTATATTGGAGTTTGTCCATCTAGATTTCTAAGCGAAATATTGGGTGTGGTTGTTGTACCCCCACTTTTTCAGATTGAGATTGATATCTCCGATATGCAAGATATAAAAGTAGTCACAAACACCTTCGTCTCATCGTTTGTGATTCCGCAATATCTTCTTTCTCTAGTCGATTAAGATTATTGTGAGGTGGTTGATAATACTGAGATGTTCTTCGGGAATATAAGTCTGGTTTATAGTTAGTTCCCGTTCACCTTGATTTATCAAAAGACGGAACAAAAACTCGTAGGTATTTCTGTGGGAGACAGATTTATCTATTACCGTAGACTTTTCTGTGTGACACAAATTTGTTTATTAAAGTCTTCGACTTTGGGTCGTAGTAACCCTTAGTTGTGGGTGAGATCAGCTAAGGGAATCAAGTGTGTAGTATCCTGCTGGGATCAGAGACGTAAGGATCGCAACTGTACCTTGGATCATTGTGAGATTGATTGGGGTTCAACTACAGTCCAGAACAAAGTTAGTTTGTACTAGGCTAGTGTCTGTAGCGGCTTAATACAGTGTGTGTTCAATCTGGACTAGGTCCCGGGGTTTTTCTGCATTTGCGGTTTCCTCGTTAACAAATCTTTTGGTGTCTGTGTTATTTCTTTTCCACATTATATTTTGCTATATAATTGAAATATCACAGGTTGTGCGTTGTATCGATCAATTGTGAAATCTAACCTTTGGTTGTTGATTGGAAATTGATCGATCCTTGAACATTGGTCTTTGGTACCGTTCAAGTGATTTCTCTTGTATTCAATTAGACTCGCAGATTTCTATTTGCTTGAGTAAGTATTGAATCGAGAAAGAGAGATATAAGTCTTTGATATACTTTTATTAAGATTGAGTTTGACTGTCTAGTTTATTCTCTTAAAAGTATACTGGAGTTTGTCCATACAGATTGCTAATCGAAATATTGGGTGTGGTTGTTAGACCTCCGCTTTTTCAGATTCCATCTGGGGTTGGAGGCCATCTTATGATATCTGGTAGAGTATCCAGAGTTGGTGGAGTAGACCCAATGACCTGAAAAAGATCACCTAAAGAATTTGTTTCATGTTTTGTGAGAGTTCTTTTAAAATCAACCTTCCACGAGCTATCTGTTGTGATATGATCAGCCATCCTTGCGTCCTTGAGTCTGTCAAGATTATGTAACTTGCTG
Source organism: Papaver somniferum (assembly GCF_003573695.1). Lineage (NCBI taxonomy): Eukaryota > Viridiplantae > Streptophyta > Magnoliopsida > Ranunculales > Papaveraceae > Papaver > Papaver somniferum. The sequence goes on from NC_039359.1 coordinate 152,786,103, forward strand.
AATGAATCCATAAGGATCACTCTCCTTTCCACCTATCATTCCAAAAAGAGGTATTTGCTCCTGAGTGAATGCTGAGGGAGTAATTTGAAGTGATAAGATTGTTGGCATCGGCAATGGTCCTCCTATATGAAACTCCATGAGCAGATTGAACTTTTCCTGGAGTCCAAGAAGAAAAATAGAAACCATACTTCTCCAAAATGAGTTATACCACAAATGTGATTTTTGAACTCCAAATCTCCAACACCATTTAGCTAGAATAGATTGATTCATAAGTCTGAGGTTAAGAACCCTTAGACCACCTCTTTCTTTAGAAGCCATTATCAACTTCCAATTAATCAAATGAGAGCATTTACTTCCAGATGTGTTATGTTCCCATGGAAAAAATTTCATTTTCTTCTCCAAGATATTTATAATTGAAATAAGAGCTTTGAACAAAGAAAAGTAGTACATTGGAAGAGAGCTTAGGATGTGCTTCAGTATTGCCAATTTACCTCCTTTTGAGAGAGAAATCTGATTCTAGAAATGTAGTCTTGCATCAAATCTTTCAAAAATCGGATTCCATATAGATTTGCCATTAGATTTAGCTCCCAAAGGCATTCCCAGATACATGAAAGGAAGAGTATCTGTCTTACAACCAAAAGCAGTTGCCCACTCATTAAGCCCTGGAACGCTACCAATTGCAATTAACCTTGTTTTGGATGTGTTAACCTTCATACTTGCAATGAATTTCAAAGCAATGGAGTATACAAAAGAGGTTTGTAATTTATTCCTTTTTATTATCCATAAAGAGGATTGTATCATCATCATAGTGTAGATGATTCACCACAAGTCCGCCTTTCACAATTGAAAAACCATTGAATAAACTTTGATTAGCTGATTTGTCTAAATATCTGGAGAATCCTTCCATGGAAATATTGGACTGTAATGGAGAGATGGGACAGCCTTGTCTAACTCCTCTAGTGCTACTAATAAAAAAAAAAAAACTGAGTCGTCAATCAATGCAGAAAATGAAGCTGTAGAATAACAAAATCTAATCCAGCTACGCCACTTTGAAATGAATCCCATCTTTCTCATAACAAATTCCAGATAGCTCCTATTGACTCTATTAAATGCCTTCTCTATGTCTATCTTGCACAGGCTGCAAAACTATACTGTTTAATTTACATACTTATATACATCGGGATTGAGAAATTTAGTTTTCTTTGATGTCTCATAAAATTGTAGACACATGTTCATCAGTTTATCCTCGAGAACAACAACAAACATCAAAAGTTCTCAGCTTGTTGATTGTTCAAAATACATTCCGTCTTTTACTTCCTCCATCAAATACATGGTGTTTTCAATTTATATAGTTGTTGCCTGTTTTACGCAACAAAGACACTTCTCCAAAAGATTAGGCATGCTTAATTGGTTTGTTATAAGAGAAATCCAATATGACACTTCATACCAGGATGCATGTTGTCTTTCATTCATTTTACACTTACTGACTTAATCGTTTTTTGTTTTTGTTTTGTTTTGAATAATAGCTGAATTTTCCTCCAGAAATATAACGATTATATGAATTACATTTGGAAACATTTTGTGTGCAAAAAGCAATTCATGCCTATAAGAGTATAAGTAGAATCTACTATGAAATGTGGTACAATGTTGTTGTTTAAACATTTGCGTGTGAATTCTGCTTATTCTGATATTTTTAAACTTACATACCAAGGCGCTCTACTTAGTACGAAGGATGGTTTGGGTTATAAGACATTGGAGAAAATTGTAAAAAAAATTGTTAGAGTATAAAAGTATGAATTTGGGTCTTGAGACGTTGGAGAAAGCTGAAAAAACGTATACGACTAAGAACTCATGATTTAAAGTAACAAACGAAGTTTGAGTATGGTTTTGGCTCTTGAGACATTGGAGAAAGTCTGCAAAAAAATTTGTACGAGTAAGATCTCTTATTTTCAGGTAAATATTGGGTAACGCTTTATTGTAAGAAAAATTACTTCTAAAACCACACCGTAAGAAGTTGTTGAATCCATTGTTGCACACATTGGTGGAAGAGGAAAGAAATAATGCAATCACTAAAAAGGGGTTAAGAAATTAATCAAACAATGCAGCAGGATTGATACAGAACCAAAATAAGCATAATTCTTAACATCTTGCAACGACATGGGGAAAAAATTCTGAAAGAAATACAAGGTTTTCTAGACATTCATCGTCATTTTTTGTAAATTTATTGGTTATTATTCATTTCATTTTGATTTTAGAAAATGTAAGAGGTTTTTAGGAAGGATAAGAGATATTGTGGAAGCCTAGAAGGAAAGCAAAAAATTATGCCAAAGAAAACTGCACTGATGCTAAATCCTGAGCAATAAACATGCGTTAGAGGTTGTGTGTTATGCAAGGATCGATGTATAATGGATTGCAGATTGCTGAACACATGGTGTACATCATGATGACAGTCATAAGCCTGTCTGGTTACTTGAAGTTTGGCTTCCTTTTTTCCCCCATCATTTTGGAGTGGTTTTAAAGATTCAAAATGTATATTCTATTTAGGGGGTGCACATATCCTACCTTTAACCGCCATTTCTACCCTATCCGCCACTGTTTTATCCGTACCCTATCCTATCCGTCAAACGGTGGATAGGGTGATGGTTAAAGATTTCTTACCCGCCATTAAATGGGTAGGGTGACGGGTAAAACTCGAAATTATCCTACCCTACCCGCCTACCCGTCTAATATCTGAAAAGACTAAATTGTCCTTTCTTCTGCGTAAATTTTTGTTGTTTTCATCGACATCAGGGTTAAAAAGCTAACATGTTTTTGCTCTTCCTTCTTAAGTTCTTATCTTTCTTCTTCTCCCAAATCAAAAGCACACCCCATACCTAATCGAACACACAAAATACTTCCTCCCAAATCTATCAAAAGAAGTGGAGTACTCATTCGATTGAATTCTTAACGAAACCCCTTTCTCCTGTTATTGCTCCATCTCCGTGTAAAGAGGAATACAACAGGTAAATTGGATTTTGTTTGATTAATTGGTGACTCTGATATGTCTACTAATTTCATACTCTGCATGTTTATAAAATCATCTCCTTTGAATTGATTTATGGTCTCCCTCTCACCACACTACCCTTCTAGTATCTGCATCTTCACTGCTAATATCATTTCAATGGTTTTCTGTTTTGTAGAGTAACGATTTAATCGCAGGAGGAAAAAGCAAGAGAACCAAAAGGATAGCACCAAAATCCGATGATATCTACTTGAAACTTCTTGTCAAGGTATAAATCTAGAAACCCATTTCTGCAGTTCTTATTGTTTTCATATTCTCACTTGAAAATCTCATTAGATGTTGTATTTTGGTTCTGTGATTGATTTAGTTGTTTCTCTCGATCAGAAATTAGGGATTTGGACATTTGTAAACTGATTGATAAATTGGATCTTCATGATTTCTAGCTAAAACCCATGTCTTTAAATGTATACATTTTCAATATTTCAAACAATTTCAGTAAGATTTTGATTATTTGACTTTGAACCCATGTCTTTAAAAGAAATTGCTGCTCTTCAGTTGTTTAGTATTTTTTGTATTCACATTTTGGACTTTTGGTATGAATTTAGGTTTTCTAAGTGAGCGAAAGACGAAGGGCTCTCTGTTTATTGCAACGTGGAGGGCTAAACCAACAAAGAACGAGAGTAACTAAACTTATCCTGCATCCGAATCTTTGTAGGAAGATATAACATAGTCAAATTTATTCCTATCTGTGGTGGTGTTTCTATGTGACTGCACAACTAGGGAGGCTAGGTTATACAATAAAAGGTTTTCGCATGAGTACTATACGTTTCTATCTGTTATTTTTTGAAAATCCTGCATTAACGATCAAAATTTGCAAACGAATTTTCTAATACAGTAGTGGATATTCTAGATTACCCGGCAAATAATTCAGTATATATACTTAGTTGCTATAAAATAAATATACTGTGTCAGTCATATTGTATATGGTCTTTACGTACGTTCTAATGCTTGGTGTTTCATTTGTATTTGAAGAAATTATTTGAGAAATTAACATGCATGTTAACTGATTGATGAAATTTCTCATAGGAATTTGTTCCACATGGAGGACGAGTTTTAATGGGATTCTTAATTGGACATTTGTTGATTTTGGGCTAAGGATTCTTTACCAAAAAAGTAAGGTTAGAGTCTTGATTTCCTTCTTATTACTGTAACTGATTTTGAAATTCTTGTGAATTCCTTACCACCCACCAATTCCAGTTTTGCCTGCACTCTCACCAAACAAGATGGTAATTAGAATTTTTAAGCTTGTAGTTTGTACTCCATTTACTGTCTGCTAATTGAGTTCTTCGTCATTTATCTATAATTACTTATTCGAATATGCATCTTATTGGTAGTATCGTTCATCAATGGCTTCTTTCAAGCAGTTCTTCTCCTTGCCCATCTTATGATCACTCTCATCTTTGGTTTCATGTTGGTCTCCTCCTTTGTTGATGCTGGCAGAGTTTAAACTTGTTGCAGGGTAAATGACACTACCACTTAATCAACATTTGTTGATTATTAAAATGATTCTGGTTTTGAACAATTTAGGTTCTTATTCTTTTCTGCCCTTAATTTTGTGCAGGCTTAGTGTGGGAAACATGGTTGAGATTACAGAAGTGATGTCAACGAGACCTCCTATTCCCTCTCAAGATGTATCTCAATCTGTGCAATGAAGGGCCAGTGCGGCTGCATCTCCGCCACCTACACCTCCACCATCTTCTCAACCTGAGTTCAGAGAAAGTATGAAGCGGAAGAGAACATCTTGGGTATGGGATCATTTCAAAAGGAGTGTTGATGAAGCTGGTATTACATGGGGGAAGTGTAACTACTGTGAAGGTGGTAAACATAAGGCTGGTGGTAAGGATTATGGAACATCTAATTTGAACTGGAATTTGACTAAGTGTCAGAAGTATTTGGATACAGTAAAATCTGCACAGCCTAGCAATCTGGGAGATCAACAACGTATGGTTGGGGATACGTTTTGTCAAGTATCATGTAGGAGAGCCTTGATAAATTTCATAATAACAGATGAACAATATTTCCGAATGGTTGAGGGTGAAGGGTTCATAGCATTTTGTAGGTATCTTGAGCCGAGGTTCAAACTTCCATCTCGGATGACCGTCTATCGTGATATATGCAGGTTGTTTGTGACTGAAAAGTCCAAGTTGGTGAACTATTTCAAGGTGAACAAGGTTAGAGTTTGTCTCACAAAAGATACTTGGACGTCCATTCAGAACTACAACTACATGGTAGTTACTGCCCACTTTATCGATGACCACTGGAAATTACACAAAAGAATCATATGTTTTTTTTTAATCACTAGTCATGGAGGTGAACATATTGGAAGAACATTGGAGAAGTGTTTGATCGAGTGGGGGCTTGAGAGAGTGTTCACCATCACTCTCGACAATGCATCTGCAAATAAAAAAGCAATAGAATATGTCAAGGAGAGATTTGTCAGTTGGGGATCATCAATTAGTTGAATTATACACAACTTATAAGGCAGAATATGCAGGTGTAGGTGTAGGAAGTGTGTTAGCCTCGTCAGAATCTGTAGGTGAAACTGGTGGTAGTCCTAGTCAAGAGAGTTCTAGTTCTAGTTCTACGTTACATAGAAAGAGAAGATATAAGGCCCATAGAGAAGAACGTAAAACCCAGTTGTCTACAAATAGTCAATTATAATCATCCAGGAAAACCCTTTCGAAATTATTTTGGACTTGCATGATTTTGACTTAGAACTGTGGCAATGAATCTACATAGTCAATTAAACATTTTGGCGTCGATTCAAAATTACGAGTCCTGACTGCATGGACGTCCAAATAACTAACATGTTCAAGCATTTCATACAGGGATGATAAGCGCAATAACTCATTCGTCACCCACATCAAAGGGTGACATTTAAAATTAGAGTTCACTGCTCAACGAAAATTGTTGGGATATATGTTTTAAAATAATTATTTTATACATTTATATCAATAATTCGAGCTTGGCCTAGTGGTTAAGCATTTTGGGCCCGGAGGCATAGGTCTCGGGATCGAATCCCTCCCCCTACTGATGGGTGTATATATATAAATAATATATATAACATTAGTCCGGGAGTGGGACCTTGGAGGTCTTGGGAGGTCTCTTGAATTTTGAAAATAGTTTTTGCTCCTTTTAAAAAGTTTTTTTTCAAAACGTTTTCACAGGTTTTAATTACATATTAAATAATATTTATTCTGGCATAAATTACTTGACCGTTTTTTGACTGTTACACAGGATTTTATGGAGACAATTAAAATCAAAATTAATTCCCATTAATTTTGTCTTAATTACGAAGGCTATAATAAGCCAGTTTTGAGAAACAGAAAAGTAAGAGTTTTCCATATACTGTTTTTGTGAATCAAGAGACCAAGTTTTTTCTAAGCAAGATTAAAAGAGTGAAAGTGATCGATTTCTCACTGTGTGCGTGAGAGATCGACGAGAGTTTTTCTCACCGTGGGTGGTGGATAGACAGTGGTGCTTCGCGCCATTGTTGTTTTGATAGGTCCCTATTTAAGAGCTATGCATAAAACAAGGATAACAAAGTGTTGTTGGGAGACTCCCATACCAATAATGTGAAAGGTTCTGGTACGGTAGAACTGAAGTTTACTTGTGGGAAGACAATTATGCTGAAAGATGTTCTCCACACTTCAGAAATGAGAAAAAATCTTGTTTCCGGCTATCTTCTCAACAAGGCTGGGTTGTATCAAACTATTGGATCTGATGTTTACACAATTGCTAAAAACAGAATGTTTGTAGGAAAGGGTTATGCTGCTGATGGAATGTTTAAGCTTAATGTTGAAATGAATAAAATTACATCTTCTTCTTATATGGTGTGTACTTTTAATGTTTGGCATGCTAGACTTTGTCATGTGAACAGTAGATCAGTAGATACCATGAGCAAGCAAGGTCTTATTCCAAAACTTTCCATGCATGATTTGAAAAATGTGAATCTTGTAGTCAAGCAAAAATAACCAAGAGTTCCCATAAATCTGTTGTTAGAGAATCTGAGCCTTTAGAGTTAGTGCATTCTGATTTGTGTGAATATGAAGGTATATTAACCAGAAATGGAAAAAGATATGTGATGACTTTCATTGATGATTATTCGATTATACCTATGTTTACTTTCTAAGTCATAAGAATGAAGCTATTGAAAAATTCAAGGTTTTTATTGCTGAAGTGAAAAATCAATTTGGTAGGAAAATTAAGAGATTTCGTAGTGATAGATGAACTGAATATGATTCTAAACCATTCACTGAAATTTATGAATATTCTAGAATTATACATGAAAAAACTGCTCCTTATAACCCTGAAATGAATGGAAAAGCTGAAAGAAAGAATCGTACTTTTACTACTCTTGTAACTGCATGTTTGTTGAGTTCTGGTGCTGCCCCTCATTGGTGCGGAGAAATTTTGTTGACTGTTTGTTATGTTTTGAATGGTGTTACAAATTCAAAAACTAAAATTTCACCATATGAACTTTGGAAAAACAGAAAACCAAATATATCTTATTTTAAAGTATGGGGTTGTTTGGCTTATGTTCGTATTCCTGACCCTAAAAGATCAAAACTAGCTAGTAAAGCTTATGAATGTGTTTTTGTTGGGTATGCTCAAAACAATAAAGCTTATAGATTTTTTGATCTTAATAATAAAGTTATTATTGAATCTATTGATGCTGATTTCGTTGAAGATAGATTTCCTTTTAAATCTAGAAATAGTGGGGGTTCTCTACCTAGTACGAGTTCTGAACTTAGAATAGAAGAACATAGAACTACAAAAACTAGAGACGCTGAAATTGAACCTAGGCGTAGCAAAAGGGCTAGGATTGCGACAGATTATGGTTCTGACTTTGAAGTCTATACCCTAGAGGAAGACCCTTCTAGTCTTCAAGAGGCACTTAATTCTCCTGAATCCGGTTTTTGGCAAGAAGCCATAGATAATGAAATGGACTCCCATAATCTTAATGGAACTTGACACCTGGCATATTTACCCCCTGGTTGCAAAGCAATAGGTTGTAAATGGGTACTTAAAAGGAAGTTGAACCCTGATGGTACAGTAGACAAACACAAAGCTAGGTTGGTAGCTAAAGGATATAGACAAAGAGAAGATGTAGATTTCTTTGATACTTATTCTCCTGTTACAAGATTGACTTTTATTCGTGTTTTGATTGTTGTTGTTGCTGTGCATAATCTTGTTGTTCATCAAATGGATGTTAAAACAGGTTTTTTGAATGGTGAATTAGAAGAAGAAATTTACATGGAACAACCTGAAGGTTTTGTTGTTCCTGGTCAAGAACATAAAGTGTGTAAGTTAGACAAGTCACTGTATGGTCTGAAACAAGCTCCAAAGCAATGGCATGAAAAATTTGATAACTTAATGACTTCACATGGTTTCAGAATTAATGAAAGTGACAAATGCATATACTATAAGTTTGAAAATAATACATGCATCATGATTTGTTAATATGTGGATGATTTGCTGATTTTTGGTTCAAACTTGTTTGTGGTTGAAGAAACTAAGAATATGCTTAAGTCTAACTTTGAAATGAAAGATTTGGGTGAAGCTAATGTAATTCTGGGAATTAAGATTACTAGAACTAATGATGTCATTTCTTTGGATCAGTCTTATTATATTGAAAATATCTTAAAGAAGTACAACTATTTTGATTGTAAACCTGTGAGTACTCCTTTTGATGCTAGTGTTAAATTGTTTAAGAATACTGGTGATAGCATTAGACAATATGAATATGCTAGTATAATTGGTAGTCTTCGTTATGCAACTGATTGTACCAGACCAGACATTGCATATGCAGTGGGGGTTTTATGCAGGTTTACCCATTGTCCTGCATTGGAACACAGGAATGCAGTTGAGAGGGTCATGCGGTATCTAAAAAAGACCGTTAACCTAGGATTACACCTTAAGAGATTTCCTGCAGTCCTTGAAGGATACAACGATGCTGATTGGAACTCTCTTTCAGATGACTCCAAGTCCACTGGTGGATATTTGTTTAATATTGCTGGTGGCGCTGTGCCTTGGAAGTCAAAGAAACAGACAATTCTGGCTCAATCTACGATGGAGTCTGAATTGATCGCACTAGCAGCAGCTAGTGAAGAAGCATGATGGTTGAGAAACTTGCTTTCTCAAATTCTTGTATGGGATAGACCAGTACCAGCTATTATGATCCATTGTGATAATGAAGCGGCAATTGCAAAAGTAAATAACTGTTTTTATAACGGTAAGAATCGACAAATGCGTCGAAAGCACAGCACAGTTAGGGAGTTTCTCACAACTAGTGTTGTACGTGTGGACCATGTAAGGTCGGAAGAGAACTTAGTTGATCTTTTGACGAAAGGATTAGCTAGGGAAAAGGTATTATATACCTCTAAAGGCATGGGACTTTTGCCCACTAGAAGTTGAGTCATTTTGTGATGGATACCCACCTACAAATAGGTTCAAAGGGAATAACGATTCACAAATGATATGGAGATAGAATCATGCATCTTTCCCATGGCATGATATCCTGAAGCGGGTTAAGGTTGAGTTCTTTAACTGTTAATGAAATCTATAGCTCTGTATAGAGTGGGGTACCAAGCTACAAGAGTACTTTTAATAGACTCACCTATGTGAATGAGAAAGTGTGGCCGCTTTCTATGAGAAAATGGGAAGTTCTCTAGAACATTCATTGAAACTGGGATAGGCACAAGGCCGTAATGTGCTGGCATTTAGGACTTTACTCTTAGTATAGTTGTGTGTGTATTAAGTAATTCGTTCTCTCCATAGAGTCCAAAGACATATGTTCACTTTGTGTCAGAGTTCGGAGAATTTAATACTATGTAAAGGTTCAAAACCGAAAGGTACCTTTGCTTATGCACATAACTATACGGATCTTGCTCAATGATTTTAAAAAATATAAGTGGGGATTGTTGGGATATATGTTTTAAAATAATTATTTTGTACATTTGTATCAACAATTCGAGCTTGGCCTAGTGGTTAAGCATTTTGGGCCCGGAGGGATAGGTCTCAGGATCGAATCCCCCCC